>NC_047112.1:29525976-29825976 GCF_902500255.1 Thalassophryne amazonica | reverse complement strand
GATAGGGGTGGAGATGCCCAGATGTGTCAGTTTCTGGACCAGGATCTCCAGAATGATGTGGTTGAAGGCTGAGCTGAAGTCCAGGAAGAGCATCCTCACATAGCTCCCCTGGTGCTCCAGGTGGCTCAGCGCGGTGTGGAGAGAGCTGTGGTGATAGCATCCTCTGTGGAGCGGTTTGCCCTGTAGGCAAACTGGTGGGGGTCCAGAGTGGGAGGCAGACAGGCCCTGATGTGCTGAGAGACCAGTCTTTCAAAGCATTTCATGACCACAGGCGTAAGTGCAACAGGCCTGTAGTCATTTATGCTCTCCACTGCTGACTTCTTTGGGACTGGGATGATGGTGGAGGATTTGAGGCAGAGTGGAATGATGGCCTGCGACAGGGACAGGTTGAAGATGCAGGTGAAAACTCCAGCCACATTTTCACATGCATGCATTGGATTTTATAAAGGAAAAATGTGCAGTGAGAATGTGTGCACATCATGCATCCTTCAGAAAATACACATATATGTTTTTCAGAGCAAATGAAGTCTGATATGATGAATTGCAAATTAATAGTATAGCAATGTGCAGTGTAACTAAAAACAAAGAGGCCAATATCACAGAACTTACATTTGTTATTGATCAGACATATTTCTGTTCCTGCACACACACATATATTATTAATGTGTCCAATTTGCCATTCCCACACTGTATTGTAAAAGATCGTATACCAATTTTTTTCAACCCTCTTATTATTTCTATATTAATGTGTCAATTTCCTCCTGTATTTGTCCCCATTTCGTGGCTTACATTCTGTTTATGATCCAAAAACTGACCAAGAAATGAAACACATTTCCTTTAGTCAGAGGATTGTCAGTTTCACATTCAGTGAAATTGCACATCTTCTGCATTTTTTTTTCAATTTTATTGCTGTGTTCTTCACTGTGTGATGGAATGGTTCATTTCTTAAATGGCAAGTACAGAAATATTTTACATGCAAATGATTATTTGAGGTGTGATTCGGACAAACGACCTCCCCGATCTAAACCCGTGCAGTCGTTTGTTATAGGACTTCTGTAGTAATCATGGACTGTCCAAAACGAACACCATGTTCGAACATAAGGATGCGCATAAGTGTACATAGTGTCAAAGCACTCTAAGCCGAAGGTTGATGATCAATTTTGTGATCATATCATTGAATCTGAGGCCGCTTGTTCTGGACACTTTAGAGAGGGGCAGTGCTGCCAACTGATCACCATCTGGGTGGGGGAAGACTTTGAACAGACCTGGTAAGTCTGAAAGGATAGTGCGGCTGAACTGGGAATGTCTGGAGGAGCCCACTGTCCAT
Source organism: Thalassophryne amazonica (assembly GCF_902500255.1). Lineage (NCBI taxonomy): Eukaryota > Metazoa > Chordata > Actinopteri > Batrachoidiformes > Batrachoididae > Thalassophryne > Thalassophryne amazonica. Next base: position 29,824,649 of record NC_047112.1, on the reverse strand, counting down.
GTGATCTTCAACCCATACCTCCGGCAGAGCTTTTCTGGCATCCTCGTCGACGTTGGGGGGATTGAACCAGAATGGGCAATGTTCAAAGCTTCCATTGCTGAAGCTGCAGCAGGTAGCGGTGGACTGAAAGTCTTAGGTGCCTCAAGGTACAGTAACCCTCGAACAGCGTGGTGGACACCGGTGGTCAGGGAAACAGTCCGCCTGAAGAAGGAGTCTTTCTGGGAGTCTTTATCTTGGAGGACTTTTGTAGGCAGTTGTAAGGTACCAACAGGCCTGAAGGATGGCAGCTTCTGTTGTGGGGAAGCAAAGCAGCGAATGCGGGAAGAGCTCAGAGCAACCACGGAGAAGGACTTTTGGTCAGCACGAAGGACCATGCGGCACTCTTCAGGAGAGGAAAACGGGGAACAATCCAAGCTGTATACAGTAAGGATGGGACTCTGTTGACCTTAACTGAGGAGGTAATTGGGCGCAAGAAGGAACACTTTGAGGGACTCCTGCATCAGACTGGAGCTCCCGCTGTAGTAGAGGCAGAGCTAGAAGCTGAAGGGGGATCAACATCAATTTCCCTGGTGGAAGTCACAGAGGTAGTCAAACAGCTCTACAGTGGCAAAGCCCTGGGGGTTGATGAGATCCATCCAGAAATGCTGAAGGCTCTGGTTGTGGAGGGACTGTCTTGGATGAGACATCTCTTCAACATTCAAATCAAATCAAATCGAATCAATTTTATTTATATAGCGCCAAATCACAACAAACAGTTGCCCCAAGGCGCTTTATATTGTAAGGCAAAGCCATATAATAATTACGGAAAAACCCCAACGGTCAAAACGACCCCCTGTGAGCAAGCACTTGGCAACAGTGGGAAGGAAAAACTCCCTTTTAACAGGAAGAAACCTCCAGCAGAACCAGGCTCAGGGAGGGGCAGTCTTCTGCTGGGACTGGTTGGGGCTGAGGGAGAGAACCGGGAAAAAGACATGCTGTGGAGGGGAGCAGAGATCAATCACTAATGATTAAATGCAGAGTGGTGCATACAGAGCAAAAAGAGAAAGAAACACTCAATGCATTATGGGAACCCCCCAACAGTCTAAGTCTATAGCAGCATAACTAAGGGATGGTTCAGGGTCACCCGATCCAGCCCTAACTATAAGCTTTAGCAAAAAGGAAAGTTTTAAGCCTAATCTTAAAAGTAGAGAGGGTGTCTGTCTCCCTGATCCAAATTGGGAGCTGGTTCCACAGGAGAGGAGCCTGAAAGCTGAAGGCTCTGCCTCCCATTCTACTCTTACAAACCCTAGGAACTACAAGTAAGCCTGCAGTCTGAGAGCGAAGCGCTCTATTGGGGTGATATGGTACTATGAGGTCCCTAAGATAAGAAGGGACCTGACTATTCAAAACCTTATAAGTAAGAAGAAGAATTTTAAATTCTATTCTAGAATTAACAGGAAGCCAATGAAGAGAGGCCAATATGGGTGAGATATGCTCTCTCCTTCTAGTCCCTGTCAGTACTCTAGCTGCAGCATTTTGAATTAACTGAAGGCTTTTCAGGGAACTTTTAGGACAACCTGATAATAATGATTTACAATAGTTCAGCCTAGAGGAAATAAATGCATGAATTAGTTTTTCAGCATTACTCTGAGACAAGACCTTTCTAATTTTAGAGATATTGCGTAAATGCAAAAAAGCAGTCTTACATATTTGTTTAATATGCGCTTTGAATGACATATCCTGATCAAAAATGACTCCAAGATTTCTCACAGTATTACTAGAGGTCAGGGTAATGCCATCCAGAGTAAGGATCTGGTTAGACACCATGTTTCTAAGATTTGTGGGGCCAAGTACAATAACTTCAGTTTTATCTGAGTTTAAAAGCAGGAAATTAGAGGTCATCCATGTCCTTATGTCTGTAAGACAATCCTGCAGTTTAGCTAATTGGTGTGTGTCCTCTGGCTTCATGGATAGATAAAGCTGGGTATCATCTGCGTAACAATGAAAATTTAAGCAATGCTGTCTAATAATACTGCCTAAGGGAAGCATGTATAAAGTGAATAAAATTGGTCCTAGCACAGAACCTTGTGGAATTCCATAATTAACCTTAGTCTGTGAAGAAGATTCCCCATTTACATGAACAAATTGTAATCTATTAGATAAATATGATTCAAACCACCGCAGCGCAGTGCCTTTAATACCTATGGCATGCTCTAATCTCTGTAATAAAATTTTATGGTCAACAGTATCAAAAGCAGCACTGAGGTCTAACAGAACAAGCACAGAGATGAGTCCACTGTCTGAGGCCATAAGAAGTTCATTTGTAACCTTCACTAATGCTGTTTCTGTACTATGATGAATTCTAAAACCTGACTGAAACTCTTCAAATAGACCATTCTTCTGCAGATGATCAGTTAGCTGTTTAACAACTACCCTTTCAAGAATTTTTGAGAGAAAAGGAAGGTTGGAGATTGGCCTATAATTAGCTAAGATAGCTGGGTCAAGTGATGGCTTTTTAAGTAATGGTTTAATTACTGCCACCTTAAAAGCCTGTGGTACATAGCCAACTAATAAAGATAGATTGATCATATTTAAGATCGAAGCATTAAATAATGGTAGGGCTTCCTTGAGCAGCCTGGTAGGAATGGGGTCTAATAGACATGTTGATGGTTTGGATGAAGTAACTAATGAAAATAACTCAGACAGAACAATCTGAGAGAAAGAGTCTAACCAAATACCGGCATCACAGCAGTCAAAGATAACGATACGTCTTTGGGATGGTTATGAGTAATTTTTTCTCTAATAGTTAAAATTTTATTAGCAAAGAAAGTCATGAAGTCATTACTAGTTAAAGTTAAAGGAATACTCGGCTCAATAGAGCTCTGACTCTTTGTCAGCCTGGCTACAGTGCTGAAAAGAAACCTGGGGTTGTTCTTATTTTCTTCAATTAGTGATGAGTAGTAAGATGTCCTAGCTTTACAGAGGGCTTTTTTATAGAGCAACAGACTCTTTTTCCAGGCTAAGTGAAGATCTTCTAAATTAGTGAGACGCCATTTCCTCTCCAACTTACGGGTTATCTGCTTTAAGCTGCGAGTTTGTGAGTTATACCACGGAGTCAGGCACTTCTGATTTAAAGCTCTCTTTTTCAGAGGAGCTACAGCATCCAAAGTTGTCTTCAATGAGGATGTAAAACTATTGACGAGATACTCTATCTCACTTACAGAGTTTAGGTAGCTACTCTGCACTGTGTTGGTATATGGCATTAGGGAACATAAAGAAGGAAACATATCCTTAAACCTAGTTACAGCGCTTTCTGAAAGACTTCTAGTGTAATGAAACTTATTCCCCACTGCTGGGTAGTCCATCAGAGTAAATGTAAATGTTATTAAGAAATGATCAGACAGAAGGGAGTTTTCAGGGAATACTGTTAAGTCTTCAATTTCCATACCATAAGTCAGAACAAGATCTAAGATATGATTAAAGTGGTGGGTGGACTCATTTACATTTTGAGCAAAGCCAAACGAGTCTAATAATAGATTAAATGCAGTGTTGAGGCTGTCATTCTCAGCATCTGTGTGGATGTTAAAATCGCCCACTATAATTATCTTATCTGAGCTAAGCACTAAGTCAGACAAAAGTTCTGAAAATTCACAGAGAAACTCACAGTAATGACCAGGAGGACGATAGATAACAACAAATAAAACTGGTTTTTGGGACTTCCAATTTGGATGGACAAGACTAAGAGTCAAGCTTTCAAATGAATTAAAGCTCTGTCTGGGTTTTTGATTAATTAATAAGCTGGAATGGAAGATTGCTGCTAATCCTCCACCTCGGCCCGTGCTACGAGCGTTCTGGCAGTTAGTGTGACTCAGGGGTGTTGACTCATTTAAACTAACATAATCATCCTGCTGTAACCAGGTTTCTGTAAGGCAGAATAAATCAATATGTTGATCAATTATTATATCATTTACTAACAGGGACTTAGAAGAGAGAGACCTAATGTTTAATAGACCACATTTAACTGTTTTAGTCTGTGGTGCAGTTGAAGGTGCTATATTATTTTTTCTTTTTGAATTTTTATGCTTAAATAGTTTTTTGCTGGTTATTGGTAGTCTAGGAGCAGGCACCGTCTCTACGGGGATAGGGTAATGAGGGGATGGCAGGGGGAGAGAAGCTGCAGAGAGGTGTGTAAGACTACAACTCTGCTTCCTGGTCCCAACCCTGGATAGTCACGGTTTGGAGGATTTAAGAAAATTGGCCAGATTTCTAGAAATGAGAGCTGCTCCAGCCAAAGTGGGATGGATGCCGTCTCTCCTAACAAGACCAGGTTTTCCCCAGAAGCTTTGCCAGTTATCTATGAAGCCCACCTCATTTTTTGGACACCACTCAGACAGCCAGCAATTCAAGGAGAACATGCGGCTAAACATGTCACTCCCGGTCTGATTGGGGAGGGGCCCAGAGAAAACTACAGAGTCCGACATTGTTTTTGCAAAGTTACACACCGATTCAATGTTAATTTTAGTGACCTCCGATTGGCGTAACCGGGTGTCATTACTGCCGACGTGAATTACAATCTTACCAAATTTACGCTTAGCCTTAGCCAGCAGTTTCAAATTTCCTTCAATGTCGCCTGCTCTGGCCCCCGGAAGACAATTGACTATGGTTGCTGGTGTCGCTAACTTCACATTTCTCAAAACAGAGTCGCCAATAACCAGAGTTTGATCCTCGGCGGGTGTGTCGCCGAGTGGGGAAAAACGGTTAGAAATGTGAACGGGTTGGCGGTGTACACGGGGCTTCTGTTTAGGGCTACGCTTCCTCCTCACAGTCACCCAGTCGGCCTGCTTTCCCGGCTGCTCGGGATCTGCCAGAGGGAAACTAACGGCGGCTAAGCTACCTTGGTCCGCACCGACTACAGGGGCCTGGCTAGCTGTAGAATTTTCCACGGTGCGGAGCCGAGTCTCCAATTCGCCCAGCCTGGCCTCCAAAGCTACGAATAAGCTACACTTATTACAAGTACCATTACTGCTAAAGGAGGCCGAGGAATAACTAAACATTTCACACCCAGAGCAGAAAAGTGCGGGAGAGACAGGAGAAGCCGCCATGCTAAACCGGCTAAGAGCTAGTAGCTGCGCTAAGCTAGCGGATTCCTAAAAACACGCAAAGTTAATAACGTGTAAATAATTTAGTGGTGATTCAGCAGAGGGAGTGCTTTAGTTAAGGCACGTGAAGATAACACTGTGAAACAAATCGTTATCTAGGTAACTAGATCAATCTAACTGCGCAGATTAAACAGCTAACAGATACAGCAAAACACCGCTGTGCTCCGGAACAGGAAGTGATACAATACCGCAGTGAGAGCCAACCACCAGTAGAGGCAAGCAAGAGCCCCACATTGTGTGTAGATCTGTGACTGTGTCAAAGGAGTGGGAAACCGGCGCCTGACAAATATTTTAAAAAGAGGGCCAGAGAGTGTGTGCCAACTAGAAGGGCATCACACTACTCAGCTACCCTGATAAAGTCTACTCCAAGGTGCGGTTAAGGAGGGTTTGGCTGATAGTTGAACTTCAGATTGAAGAGGAATAATGTGGGTTCCGTTCTTGTCGTGGAACAACTGACCAGCTCTTCTTTCTCACAAGGATCCTGGAGGGGGCCTGGGAGCATGCCCACCCACTCTACACGTGTTTTGTCGACTTAGAGAAGGTTTATGATCAGGTACCCTGGGACATATTTTGGGAGATGCTGCGGGAGTATGGAGTGAGGGAATACCTTCTCAAGGCCATCCAGTTTCTGTACTCACAAAGTGAGAGCTGTGTTCAGGTTCTCAGCAGTAAGTCAGACTCATTTCCGGTGCAGGTTGACCTCTATCAGGGCTATGCCTTGTCACCAATCCTGTTTGTGATATTCATGGACAGGATATTGAGGCGTAGTCAGGTGAAGGAGGGTCTTCAGTTGTTGGCTCAGGGTCTCATCACTGTTTTTTGCGAATTATATGATCCTGCTGCCATCATTGGCCTGTGACATCCAGTACTCACTGGGTCAGTTTGCATCCAAGTATGGAGGAGCTGGGATGAGGGTCAGCAGGAAACCGATGGATTGCCTACTCCGGGTGGAGATTGAAGTCTTGCCCCATGTGAAGGAGTTCAAGTACCTTGGGGTGTTCCTTATGAGTGAAGGGTCAATGGAGCATGAGATTGGCTGGAGAATCGGTGCAGTAGGGATGGTATTGCATTCGTTCTCCCGTACTGTTGTGAGGTTGAGCCAAAAGGTGAAGGTCTCGATATACCAGTCAGTCTTAGTTTCTACTCTCACCTATGGGTTGGGAGTAGAAATGACCGAAAGAACTAGATTGCTGGTACAAGCAGCTGAAATGGGTTTCCTCAGGAGGGTGGCTGGTGTCTCTAGCCATCTGAGATGGTTCAGACATTTGGTAAGGATGGCCCCTGTGTGCCTCCCTAGGGAGGTGTTCCAGGCACGTTCATCTGGGAGGAGACCCCGGGGAAGACCCAGGACTAGGTGGAGAGATTATATCTCCACACTGTCCTGGGAAAGCGCCCATATTCCACAATCAGAGGTAGTTAATTTGGCCCGGGAAAGGGAAGTTTGTGTCCACTGGTGGAGCTGTTGCCCCCACAACCAGATAAGCGGTTGAAGATGAGTGTGATGAGGGATTATTTGAAAGTGTGTTCACAAATGAAATAAAATTATCAGTCCCACAATGAAATTTTAATTTTTTTCTTCAGTATTTCCCAGGTGCCTTTTTGCAGGGCAAAAATTTTTGAGCACAGCATTTCTAAACATTCTAGTTTTATTTTGGATGCTTAATATTATTTTATGTTGCGCACACAAAATTATTTCACAACAACCAAAAACTACCAGGGTCAAAATTATTAGTTTGTTTTTTTAGCCATATCACAAACACTTGTGCAGTGATGTGCTTTAACTTTGCAAAGCTCAAAGCTTGAAAAATCAAGTTAAAATTGGGGGTTTTCTTCCAGATTACATGCAGTGTAAAAACTTCAGTAAGGGTTTGATCTGTTCTTATGAAAGCATCAAAAGTAATCATTTTAGACTTGAGAAAAAGAATGATTGATACTCACAAAGCAGGAGAAGGGCATACAATGTTATCACAGCATTTCCAAGTGTGAAGAACTGGAGTAAGAAGTATCATCAAGAAATTCAAAGAGATCCACTCAGTACAAAACAAACCTGGCAGAGGTAGGAAGTGAAAGATCTCAAAGACTCTGGAAAGAAAACTCTTTAGAGATGTGTCTAAAGACCCCACAACAACCGCCAAGACACTAAATGAATGACCTAGCCAAGCTGGGAATTGTAGCCTCAAAAAAAGACAGTCATTAGAGCCCTGGACAGGAATGAGCTATGAGGTTGCAAACCAAGAAAAACTCCACTTCTGCAGAAAAGACACCTTCAAGCCAGACTGAAGTATGCTAAGGACAACCTGGAGAAAGACTGTGCATATGGAAGTGTGTCCTTTGGTCAAAAGAGACAAATTAGAACTCTTTGGCCGTAAAGACATTACTGTGTTTGGAAAAAGAAGGGAGAGGTGTATAACCCAAAGAACATCAACCCCACAGCCAAACACAGAGGTGGCAGTATTACAGTGCATCCAGAAAGTATTCACAGCGCTTCAATTTTTCCACATTTTATGTTAGAGCCTTATTCCAAAATGGATGATATACGAGGTCTATTAGAAAAGTATCCGACCTTATTATTTTTTTCAAAAACCATATGGATTTGAATCACGTGTAATTGCGTTAAACAAGCTTGAACCCTCGTGTGCATGTGTGAGTTTTTCCATGCCTGTCGGTTGCGTCATACACCTGTGAGCAGGCTTTGAGTGAGGAGTGGTCCATCCATCGGCGGATTTTCATTGTCAGGAAATGGCGGAATGATTTGGGCTTTTTTTCCATCTGAATTTTTTCAGAAACTGTTAGAGACTGGCAGCTGGAAACCATTAGAGAAATTTATCTGGCTTTCGGTGAAAATGTTACGGGCTTGGTAGAGAATAAGGAGTGTTACTGTCGCTTTAAGGACGGCCCCCAGCGGCTGTGGGGTGTGCCGTGCTCTGAAGCCGCCATCGACAGGCTGAACGACCATTTCATTTCTAAACGGATGGCTGTCTGGATCCGTGACCATCGTGTGCCATTTCTCTGGTTATCACAAGAGCTGGACATCAACCATTTTCCGGCAGATTTCACTTTTAACAAGAGATTTTGTCATGGAAAGCCGAGCGGAGGCTTCGCGCGTCACGATGGATTCGCTACTGGAGTGAGACAAAACCACCTCCGTTTTGGTCTCACAGAACGGCTTTGAGATGGCGTTCAGACAGCTGTCGGTGGTTTTTCCATCGAGTGATTATCCGAGAAATTGTGGATGTGCCTGGACATGCCAGAACATGTCCCGTGAGGCTTCATCACGGCGTTGCTGTGCGCCATGCGGCACCGCCGCAACGCACGAAGCCTCCGCTCCCCTTTCCATGACAAAAACCCCTGTAACAGTGGAATGTGCCGTTCATTTCCAAAGTGGACGCTGTGTTTTATCCGGGACGTCGTCTGACTAGCACAGGAATTGTGAAAAGACGTGGACATCAGCACTTTTTCGGCACATTGAGACAGACGTGCGGAGGAATTCCGCGCGTTGCGGCGGTGCCGCATGGCGCACAGCAACGCCGTGATGAACCCTCACGGGACATGTTCTGGCATGTCCAGGCACATCCACAATTTCTCGGATAATCACTCGATGGAAAAACCACCGACAGCTGTCTGAACGCCATCTCAAAGCCGTCCTGTGAGACCAAAACGGAGGTGGTTTTGTCTCGCTACTGTTATGTGTCGGACGCAGCCCGGAGAACCGACCAGCGTTTGAAGGACCCAGTATAAAATAAGCAGAGCACGGTACAAAGGATAACTAAATTTAATGACATAACAGTGATGTGAAAAAAGACAACAAATGAGTGCGCGGTCTGGCGTGGTGGATAAGCGGTGCGCTCCCAGCAGCACTAACGGTCCGGAGCCAGAAACAGTTCGGACCCAAGGACCCCGCCGACACCCCCCAGGTGGCCGCGACAAACCGAGTCTGTGAAAGAAGAAATCATCATGTGAGTCCACACTCCACACACAGAGAGACCACTCAAAGGTGTACATACACAGCAAACACTTCCTGGCTTAATCACTAATCAGCTTCCACCCTGCAGGCATGGAACACCCCGTTCACATAACTCAACTGCAGTGGAAGCTGATTAAACGACTAACATAACAGCTCAATATAATAAGGTGTGAGCGACACCACATTTACTGACTGTACAAATGTTAGTCACAAAACCTAACGTACCTCAGGAAGTGTGCTGACGAGCGTGAGACCTCACCCCCTCCTCTTTCACAGACCATGCATCAAACCTGGACGTTCTCTGCATCCACTGATGATGAGATGGCTCTCGAGACGACGATCTCACCCGTCTGGTCACAAGGTCGAGTCTCTGGCAAATACACACTGTGTACTCCAGACTTAAATGCCACCATGCTCCAATCCGTGTAGATGCACCACAGCTGTGAGTCCTGACGAGCTGCACTTGATCAGCCTCAGGTGATCAGGGTGAGGTCCTGGTAACTCAGCCACACAGCCACTCAGTCCTAAACGCAAGCCACCTGGAAGGAAAAACAAAAGACAGGACAGAAGACAGAAACAAAAGGCAGCCAGGCCCCCCCAGCCATACAACAGCTCCAGTAGCGAATCCATCGTGACAATGAAAATCCGCTGAGGGGGTGGACCACTCCTCACTCAAAGCCTGCTCACAGGCGAATGACGCAACCGACAGGCGTGGAAAACTCATGCATGCGCACGAGGGTTCAAGCTTGTCTGACGCAATCACACGTGATTCAAATCCATATGGTTTTTGAAAAAAATAATAAGGTCAGATACTTTTCTAATAGACCTCGTATATATTTTTTCTACACACAATACCCCATCATGACAATGTGAAAAGTTTTTTTATACATTTGTGTAAATTTATTAAAAATGTAAAAATATAAAAAAAGAAATCACACGTACACAAGTATTCACAGCCTTTGCTGTGAAGCTCACAAATGAACTCAGGTGCATCCTGTTTGCACTGATTATCCTTGAGGTGGTTCTACAGCTTAATTGGAGTCCATCAGGGGTAAATTCAGGTGACTGAACATGATTTGGAAAGACACACACCTGTCTACATATAAGGTCCCACAGTTGACAGTGCATGTCAGAGCACAAACCAAGCATGAAGTCAAAGGAATTGTCTGTAGACCTCCGAGACAGGATTAACTTGAGGCAAAAATCTGGGGAAGGGCAGAGAAAGTTCAGATCCGGGTGGGATTCCGATGGGAGACTAGTCAGGATTGACGGAAAGATGAATGCAGTAATGTACAGAGACATCCTGGATGAAAACCTGCTCCAGAGTGCTCTTGACCTCAGACTGGGGTGACAGTTCATCTTTCAGCAGGACAATGACCCTAAGCACACAGCCAAGATATTAAAGGAGTGGCTTCAGGACAACTCTGTGAATTTCCTTGAGTGGCCCAGCCAGAGCCCAGACCTGAATCTGATTGAACATCTCTGGAAAGATCTGAAAATGGCTGTGCATCAATGCTCCCGCCATCCAACCTGATGGAGCTTGAGAGGTGCTGCAAAGAGGAATGGGCAAAACTGCCCAAAGATAGGTGCGCCAAGCTTGTGGCATCATATTCAAGAAAACCGGAGGGTGTAGATGCTGCCAAAGGTGCATCAACAAAGTCTTGAGCAAAGGGTGTGAATACTTATGTACAGGTGATTTCTTAGTTTTTGATTTTGAATAAATTTGCACAAATTAAGAAAAAAAAAACCTTTTCATGTCATTATGGGGTGTTGTGAATAGAAGTTTGATGGGAAAAAAATGAATTTACTCCATTTTGGAATAAGGCTGTAACATAATATGTTGAAAAAGTGAAGCGCTGTGAATACTTTCCAGATGTACCGTATGCTGTGGGGATGCTTCAATGCTTCTGGAACTGGGAACCTCCTCTAGGTGGAATGAAGAAAGGAAGGTACGTGAAGACTTGAATACCTGAATGACCCAAAAACACAAGTCGCTCCTAGTGAGGATCTACCTCCAGAAGACCAAAGTGAACATTACTGACTGGCCTGCACAAAGGCCTGACTTGAATCCCATTGAAAACCTGTGGGGTGAACTGAAGAGCCCCATGGTAGAAGAACATAAAATGTGGAGGAGTTTGAGAGATTTGCCAAAGATGACTAGGCTGGGGTGGGATTCCTCAGGAGTCATATCTGAGACTTACTGAAACCTACAACAAACGACTGCAGGTTGTTATCCAGCAAAAATGACACACAATCTCTTAGCAACAGGGGTTAATAATTTTACCTTGGTAGTTTTTCATTTTTGTAAAATCATTTTGTTTCTGTACGGAAAATAAAATAATGTAAGCATCCAAAATAAAAGTACAATGTTTAGAAAAGCGGTCTTGAAAATTAATTGCTCTGTTAAAAAGCACTTGGGACAATTTTGAAGAAAACCTTACGTTTCAGAAGGTGGTGGGGGGGGGGAGCATGAAGCAGAATGCAAGACTAACAAATAAAATATAAAAATACAGTTAAGGAGTTAATACTGACTCTCTGGTATTTGATGTACATATGTAGTCAGATGATGCTTTCAAAAAATAAAATAACTAAAAAAATCAGCTCTATTTTTGGGTGCTTGTTCCTTTAAATAGAAAGGAGCTGCTGATTCCCACTACCTGAAATCACCCCTATCATATTGAACTGTAAAATGTAGATAAAAACACATTTGGCTCAATGCGTCTCTTTTAATATGCTGATCTCCATCACCACTGGCTGCACTAATGAATGTGAGCATTTCAGATGAACTCTTGTCAATATGTAAAAGAAAGATATCTCCTGTAGGCATTTTTATTATTTTGCCTTATTGAAATACTCTCAGAGACAGTTAACCCGTAAATTCATTTACCCATTGAGAGCATTTACCACACACTTAGGCCTCTATTGAATTGTGGAGATCCATTTAGTACCACCAACAGACAGTGGTCAGTCAGTTAACAGTGATTGATGCTGCTTTCCTCCCTCGCTGCCTGGGCGGGGGTGACAGGAAAGATGCATGGAGAGAAAGAAGATAGAAAGAGGAAAAAATAAAACGAGAGGAGTAAACAGCTGCCACGCTGGCTGTTGGCATCACTGATCCGCTCTGTGCTTAAGAGACGCAGCAGCAGATTGTTGCACACTTAAAGCTTTCCGTAATCCTCATGCTGTTAACTAATGGTATGCTGCTTTGTGAAATATGCTTTGTGGTCAGGCAAAGAGGGAATATAGGTCTCATGCCGGCACTTATCCTGCATGGCAATATGTCAAGCTGCTAAATAGACTGTGCTTAAAGGGGTCGTATTGTGCAAAACATTTTACAGTTTAAAATGTTGTGAAAAGTGTCAAATATGTCATCAAAGTTCAACATTTGTACATGCAGAGAATCTGCAATGAGCAAAAAATTTGACTATAACAGCTTGTTTTAGACATCCGTGCCATATATGAAGTGAATTTGTGAGTGGTGTCATTTTGGCAAAATACATCTGCATTGAAAAACCAGAATATTGTGAAAGTTCAGTATTTTTTATTTTTTTTTGTCAGCTATTTCAGAATGTGAAATTTTATAGATTCGTGACACATAGAACAAACAAAATAAACTAAAAAATAAACTAAAATAATGAAAGAATAAATGTCAGTAATCAAAAGTACAGTATAACTACAATACACAACAAAGCCAAATTAAATAGATTAAATAAATAATTAAATGAATAAATAAAGAGCATACTCTAATGAGAGTTATATATGTTTTTTCCTCTTTAAGAAGCATTTTTTTTTTAACCGATGTGACTCATAGTCATGTGTGAATTATACTCTGGAAAATAAGGTAAGTTGTTTCAATGAATGCGAACTTTAACTAGAGTTGTGGTCGGACGTTCACATACACGAAGTGTATATAAATGTCTGCCCACAACTGTATATCACCTTTATATATCGCTACCTAGTTAACTTCAAGGAACACTTTCTGAGTTGGGAATCCTTACACTACACCTTTATTAGCTTCAATGGAAGGAAGGTATAAATTATGTAAATCTGACCTCCAGCTTCTGAGTTGTCATCATAACTGAATGCAGCATAAGACCTTTTTCAGGAGGGAGAGTGGGCGTGGCTTGCAGCAGCTCCTTTCCTCTGTACAGCCCTAAACGTGATTTGAGATTGACTCACATCAGTGTCTGTGAGGTATATTTAGTTAGATAACGCCTAAATAGATCCTTGTCATTTAATTGGCGGTCTGTATGTCACATGATATTGATCATTCATCCCATCTGCCACTGTATTCCATTTACCGTGCAAATTTGGTTCCATACATTTTGTATCATTGCATGCCGCCACATGCTCACACTAGTGGCAGTGGCACTTAGCTTAAATACAGACAGCGGCTTGACAGTGCTGAGACTCGCTGGGTAATGGAAAGCAAGGCTGGGTGTGCTGAGGGGGCTCAGGAGCGAGTCGGGGGATGATGTCGCGAGAAAGTAGGGATTCTCTGGTCGGCACAGCAGGCTCCGTCAGATGATGCCTGGGTGAGACGGGGCATCTCAGTCTCGCTACCGAGCTTTGGTGGACACCATAGGACCAGGAAGGGCATAAGTCCCTTTCTCTTGTTTGCAAATTAATAAAATATCAAAAGACAAGGATCTATTTTAGGTGTTATATAAAACAAATAATGAATGTTGTTTTCATTCATTCAATGGTAAGAATATTTCATGAGGCAACAGATGGAATGTTCCATCTTTCAAGTCATATTCTATATTCCATATATATATATATATGACCCCTTTTAATGTGCCTTTTACATTGTAATTAGCAACACTCGCTGCATTACTGAAAGCTTCCAGGATGCATTGGATTTATAGCCCGTAACTACGGCGTTAGGCTAACTATTTATGGAATTATAATGAAATTACAGCACACACAGTGTACAGCTGTATGAAACTCATTTGTATGCGGCAACGTGCAGCATTTGTCTGAGAGCGAGCGATCCTAACCCAAACTTAAGTGCTATCGATTCCTTTGTGTTTTAGCTATTCCTGTTACATTATAAAAACAAAAAGCAAAGCGTCAGCCTGGTTGGGAGTTTGCACGTTTGCATAAAATGCTTGAAATTGAGCAGGTTTTTATTTAAGCATTGATTGGCTGAGCTACAGGCATTAATGGATAGGCTCTAATAGTGCTGCCTTACAAAGATAAAGAGCCACACAGACAGTTAGGATAATTTACACACCACTTACAGCTCTAGTATACAAATAAATCTGCGATAACTCCACCACTGTTGCTTTTGCGAAGATGACAAAAAACAAGCACAAATGCCATTATCATCGATCGCGGGGCTTTTATTATAAACCTCCTGAAGGAAACAGTTTTCTTTTAGCTCTGAAGGGAAAAGAGAATAAATTAACATGCAAAAACAGATAGGATTCGTTTTGGTCTCCCAGTCAATCTCGCGCCGTCGAGACAAGGTATTTTTCTCCCCAAATGACTCCATCCGCCCTGCAGTGAACAATGATGTGCAGCATGACGGAGTGAGTCTTAAAGAGCAGCTGGAGTCAAAGAGAGGCTGCTCAATGACACCCTCAAGGTTGTGAGCTCAATGCTGTTTTAATGTGAAACTGGGCCTTTTCCACTCAATAACCATCCAGCTGCACATATCAGATAAATGACAGGTTACCAAAGGAGGGTTCGTGACCTCGTGCAGGATACCATGAGACATATCCAAGTGATGATAATTTGTTTGTTGTATTGATGACCTTGGCCTCCGGCGGTTTAACTACATCTACGTGCAAAACCAAACCTCGTGCAGCAGCAAGAGTGTCCGTCTCTTTCTGGTGTCAGTGGGAAGCTGGTGGGTTATGAGCTGCAGAGCTGTGAGTGAATGCACAGTGGAGATAAGGGCAGGACATGTGTGGGAAAGGCGGGGTTAGGGTTTGCAATAAGTGCTGGTCAAAGCAGTGACATGGTATTGCTTTTACAGCGGAGAGGTAAAAGATGAGAGAGGGAGTGTTCAGAATGATGAGAGAGAAAGAGGAGGAGGAGGAGGAAGGAGCTCTGCTGGTGTTCATTAGGGAAAAGGGAACATATGAACACATCTGTGTTTATACACTCTAAGAAATAAAATTGCTGAATTTAATTGATAAAGTTAAAGTAACTTTTTCCACATAACATTGTCAATTAAGTGCAAAACAATATTGTAGTTGAAATTAATTAAATCAAATGAAACATCCGTCCATCTATCCATCCATCCATTTTCTTCTGCTTTATCCGGAGTCGGTCGCGGGGGCAGCAGCTCAAGCAAAGCCGCCCAGACCTCCCGATCCACACACACCTCCCCCAGCTCCTCCGGGGGAACCCCAAGGCATTCCCAAGCCAGCCGAGAGATGTAATCCTTCCAGCGTGTCCTGGGTCTTCCCCGGGGCCTCCTCCCAATGGGACATGCCCGGAACACCTCTCCAGCGAGGCATCCAGGGGGCATCCGGAAAAGATGCCCGAGCAATCTCAACTGACTCCTTTCGACGTGGAGGAGCAGCGGCTCGACTCCGAGCTCCTCCCGAGTGACCGAGCTCCTCACCCTATCTCTAAGGGAGCGCCCAGCCACCCTGCGGAGGAAACTCATCTCGGCCGCTTGTACCCGCGATCTCGTTCTTTCGGTCATGAGCCAAATCTCATGACCATAGGTGAGGATCGGAACGTAGATCGATCGGTAAATCGAGAGCTTTGCCCCCCTACTCAGCTCTCTCTTCACCACGACGGTCCGATACAGCGACCACATCACTGCAGACGCACCGATCCGTCTATCAATCTCACGCTCCATCCGTCTCTCACTTGTGAACAATACCCCGAGATACTTAAACTCCTCCACTTGAGGCAAGGACACTCCACCGACCTGAAGAGGGCAAAGCACCTTTTTCCAGTCGAGAACCATGGCCTCGGATTTGGAGGTGCTGATTTTCATCCTGGACGCCCCACACTCGGCTGCAAACCGCCCCAGTGCACGCTGAAGGTCCTGATTTGACGAAGCCAACAGAACCACATCGTCCGCAAACAGCAGAGACGAGATTCTGTGGTTCCCAAACAGGCCCCCTCTACACCCTGGCTGCGCCTAGAAATTCTGTCCTTAAAAATAATGAACAGAACCAGTGACAAAGGGCAGCCCTGGCGGAGGCCAACGTGCACTGGAAACAGGTTTGACTTACTACCGGCAATGCAAACCAAGCTCCTGCTGCAGTTGTACAGGGACCGAATAGCCCTTAGCAAAGGACCCCGGACCCCGTACTCCCGGAGCACTCCCCACAGGGTGCCCCTAGGGACACGGTCGAACGCCTTCTCCAGATCCACAAAACACATGTGGACTGGTTGAGCGAACTCCCATGAACCCTCGAGCACCCGATGGAGCATGTAGAGCTGGTCCAGTGTGCTGTGACCAGGACGAAAACCACACTGCTCCTCCTGAATCCGAGGTTCGACCATCGGTCGAATTCTACTCTCCAGTACTCTGGAATAGACCTTACCGGGGAGGCTGAGGAGTGTGATCCCCGTATAGTTGGAACACACCCTCCGGTCCCCCTTCTTAAACAGAGGGACCACCACCCCGGTCTGCCAATCCAAAGGCACTGTCCCCGATCGCCACACGATGTTGCAGAGGCGTGTCAGCCAAGACAGTCCCACAACATCCAGAGACTTAAGGTACTCAGGACGGATTTCATCCACCCCAGGAGCCTTGCCACCGAGGAGCTTTCTAACCACCTCGGTGACTTCTGCCTGGGTAATGGATGAGTCCGCCTCTGGGTCCCCAGTCTCTGCTTCCTCTTCAGAAGACGTGGCGATGGGATTGAGGAGATCCACCGCCCAACAACATCCCCAGTCAGGGTCAACAGCTCCCCACCCGCACCGTAAACAGTGCCGGTGGAGAGCTGCTTCCGCCTCCTGAGGCGTTGGACGGTTTGCCAGAATCTCTTCAAGGCCGACCGATAGTCCTCCTCCATAGCCTCCCCGAACTCCTCCCAGACCCGAGTTTTTGCCTCTGTGACCACACGGGCTGCGGCACGCTTGGCCTGCCGGTACCTGTCAGCTGCCTCTGGGGTCCCACCTACCAACAAAGATAAGTAGGACTCCTTCTTCAGCTTGACGGCATCCCTTACTTCCGGTGTCCACCACCGGGTTTGGGGATTGCCGCCGCGACAGGCACCAGAGACCTTGCGACCACAGCTATGAGCGGCCGCATCAACAATGGAGGTGGAGAACATGGTCCACTCGGACTCCATGTCTCCAACCTCCCCCGGGATCTGGGAGAAGCCCTCCCGGAGGTGGGAGTTGAAGACCTCGCTGACAGAGAGTTCCGCCAGTCGTTCCCAGCAGACCCTCACGATACGTTTGGGCCTGCCAGGTCTGACCAGCTTCCTCCCCTCCCAGCAGATCCAACTCACCACCAGGTGGTGATCGGTCGACAGCTCTGCCCCTCTCTTTACTCGAGTGTCCGAGACACGTGGCCGAAGGTCAGATGATACGACTACAAAGTCGATCATCGACCCCTGGCTCAGAGTGTCCTGGTGCCACGTGCACTTATGGACACCCTTGTGCTCGAACATGGTGTTCGTGATGGACAAACTGTGACTAGCACAGAAGTCCAACAACTGAACACCACTCGGGTTCAGATCGGGGAGGCCATGCTTCCCGATCACCCCCCTCCAGGTCTCACTGTCGCCGCCAACGTGGGCGTTGAAATCCCCCAGGAGAACAATGGAGTCCCCAGTTGGAGCGCTATCTAGTACCCCTCCCAGGGACTCCAGGAAGGTCGGGTACTCTGCACTGCTGCTCGGCCCATAGGCCGAGACAATGGTGAGAGACCTGTCCCCGACCCGAAGGCATAGGGACGCGACCCTCTCGTTCACTGGAATGAACTCCAACACATGGCGACTGAGCTGGAGAGCAATAAGCAATGCAACCCCAGCTCTCCTCCTCTCCCCGTGGGCAACGCCAGAAAAATGAAGCGTCCAGCCCCTCTCCAGGAGTTGGGTACCAGAGCCCATGCTGTGTGTGGAGGTGAGCCCGACTATCTCTAGTCGGTATCTCTCAACCTCCCGCACAAGCTCAGGCTCCTTGCCCCCCAGCGAGGTGACATTCCACGTCCCAACAGCCAGGGGCTGTGAGCATGGACCGGGCCACTGAGCCACCCGCCCTCGACCGCCACCCAATCCTCTCTGCACCCGACCCCCATGGCCCCCTCTGCAGGTGGTGAACCCACAGGAGGGCGGGCCCAAGTTGCTCCTTCGGGCTGAGCCCGGCCGGGCCCCATGGGCTAAGGCCCAACCACCAGGCACTCGCGTGCGAGCCCCAACCCCAGGCCTGGCTCCAGGGTGGGACCCCGGCTCCGCCATACCAGGCGACGTCTCGGTCCTTGATCTTTCACTGGTCATGGAGGTTCTGAAACATTATTACTTAAATCCCTAAAATTAACACTTGCAAGTATATTGAAAATAACCGTATTAATTGCATTTAAAACCCCTGTGTTTCATTTCTTAGAGTGATATAGTGAGCAAATAGGCCAAAAGAAAATTAATGCCTGTAAATAAATTTGAACTTGAGGAGGGAAAAATATTAATACACACACCACAATATTTAGTTTTTTTATTTTTACAATATAAGAATAGATTTTATGCAGCATGGTGGCTTAGTGGTTAGCCTTTCTGAGTGGAGTTTGCATGTTTTCCCCGTTGTTGTGGAATTTTTCCCATGATGTCAGATGTGGATATAAGATAGCCGGAGCCAGGATCACCAGGATTCAGTTCATACAATGCAAAGAGAGATTTAATTATAGTTGAAGCAGAAAACAGGTGCACCTGGAGAAACTAACAGTTACCACATGCAACGTAACCCCCTGAGAGTTCTGCCTTCCACACCCCGAGAGCCGTGTTAAGGAAGGCTCCAGCAACCCGTGACCTCCTAATGGAGTAAGCGGTTGAAGGTGAAAGAGAATAAATTTTTAACATCCAAAATTGATATGATTCAAATTCGATTGCTGGTGGACACGAGGTGGAAATGCAGTCCCGGTTTCATTCATCAGAGGATGGAATGTATTTTAGACCTAGATTTCACCACCTTTTGAAACAGAAATAAGAAAAAAAAAATGGAGAGAAATGAGTAACTTCTCCAGAGATCAAATTGAGCATTGATGGATATTTAGTCAAAGGAACTGCAGCCAGGGAGCAGCAAAATTAAGATTGGGATTGAGTCTTTATGTCTATGCTTAAAAGTTAAGATGCTCCGACAGTTTGTAAGGCAAATGTGTGGTGGGCCGAAACAGGGAAGCTAAGAAAATTGATGATGAAACAATATTTGATGATGAGTTTAACCCTTTCATTATGCAGGGTTATGTAAAACAGACCGAGTGCCCATCACTATTCTGCGTGATACTGGTGCCAAACTGGTGGCTCATCGCGGTGTTGTACCGTTTTCTGATCAGTCTTACTGTGGGTCTGATTTGTTGGTACAGGAACTGAAACTGAGTGTTATTTGTGTGCCATTGCACACAGCTTATCTCTCCTCATCCATCATGACCAGTACTATGTGTGTCGGTGTGCGCCATCAACTGCCTGTGGCAGGAATTGACGTGATCCTTGACAACGATGTGGCTGGGGAAAAAGTATTCCCTAAGTAACTGATAAGTGTACAGCTGATGTGTGTAGTGTTGTCCTTGCAGCGCTCAGCGTGCCGTGTGTAACCCAAGCACACCAGCTTGGTGATTGTGTGGATCTTTCCGATTCCTTTTTGACCACATTTGGTGCTCTGGACAGGCCTCCTGTCAAGTTAAAATGTGCGCCCCTTGCTGTGGAAGTGTTGCCACCTAAAAGTGAATTGTGTTTGTTGATAGATAAAGATGAGCTCAATACGTCCAGCAAGAGGATGGCACATTGTTTAACTGTGTCTGTAGCCCAGCAAAATAAAAGCACTAGACAGTGTGTGACTTACCTGTTTGATGACAGTGTTTTAATGCGCAAATGGCATCCACCAACACGGAGAGATTGTGATGTGGTAAACCAGGTTGTAGTGCCAAAGGAGTTCCGACTCCAGGCGTTGAGCCTTGCACATGACCACAGTTTTTCTGGTCATTTGGGGATTACTTAAATGTATCAAAAACTACACTGATATTTCTTTTGGCCAGAATTGAAATCTGATGTTGCAAAGTTTTGTAGATCGTGTCATGTTTGCCGACTCACAGGAAAAACAAACCCGGTTATTCCTCCAGTTCCGTTTCATCCTATTATTGCAACCATTTAACATCCAGGTTCAGCACATTAAGGGAAAACAGAATGTTGTGACTGATGCCCTGTTCCTACCAGTGAGAGAGAATCAAACATATTTAGTATTTTTGTGGCGTGTAGATGTGTTTACCCTCCCCACCCAGGTGAGGCGCTCTTCATTTTGTGTGCTGTGTGTGAGTTCCTTTTTTCTCAGGCGAACTTGTACAGATGGCACTGGCTGATTGGTCCAACACTGATGGCTTCAGCTGTAAAAGGAGGGCTGAATGCAACACCTAGTGTTCCATCTTCTTATTGCTCCAAACTGATGTTGTGTGTGTCTGAGGATACTTGTTTTTTTTTTAATGTCATTTTTTTGGTCTACTTTTGCAAATTTTGTAATCATTTGTTTTTGTAAAGCAGTGCAACACTTTTGTTAGTAGGTGTGAGAAGCCATTTTATTTTGTCATTCTCTCCTGTTTAGGAGTTTATAGCTAAGACTACTGTTTTTGGTTGTTTTATTTGAGCACTAGGTAAGAGCGGAGGTTTTGTAAGATTATTTTGTTTGTTATTTTGGCTGTTTTCTCACCCTGAAGTTTATTATATAAGAATAATAAATTTGTTATATTTTGGACTGCGGACCTGGTGGTTGGTCATCCTTGTTGGCTGGAAACAGGGGCGTCACCTTTATGTTATGCCATGGTTTACCCCTAGGCCCGAGTGTAACAACCATATTTACAACTGCAACCATGACCATCTCACTAATAAACAGCTATTTAGGTGCCAAAGTTTGGGTCAGTACCAGTAATGAGGAGGAACAATAATATTTTTGAACAATTTTGCTCAAGTGGTGATGGCTCATGGACTGCACACCTAGGCTGTCAGAGGTATCCTACCACAATTAAACACAGGATCCCTTACCAAAAAGTAGTATATGCAAGTATGTTTCAAGTATACTTCTAGTTTACTTTTTATATACTTATCAGTACTATTTTTTGGTAAGGGATCTCATGATTCACCATCAGAAATAGACATCACTTATGTCCCAAATCAACGTCATTATCAAATGTTTCCTGTTATCAAATGTTAGAGAGTGAGGCGGGTTGGGGAGCTGAAGCAGAAAGGTGAAGAGAAAAGTCACAACAAGCAGCCACCTTTACTTATATGACCACCAATCAAGCAAAAAATGCCACAAACACAAATAATCAGAATTAAACGGCACTAAAAATATGACTCAGTGGGTGAAAACTCAGTTAGATTACGAGCAAGATTTCCATCTAATTAATATATAAAACCCCAACTCAAATAAAGCACATCCACATAAGATAATTTAATTTAGTTGGGACTACATATATTTTAGATGGAAAGCCTACTTATAATTGAACTGAGTTCATCCAATGAGTCAGTATTTTTTTTTTTTTTGAGTGAGATTTCAGCCAAGTTGCTGGACATTATGTGTGCACCTGACAGACTGACAAAGACAGACCAGACCACAAACATCATTCACACCAGCAGCAACAATCCTTGTATAAAAATACATAAAAATCAAAGGACTAAAGTTGCTCATCAAATGACAAGTTCCATCTCCTGTTCTTTCTTTCTAAACAGTTCATTAACATCGTTGTTCAATCCACAGCTGCCCAGTAAATCCACCACGTCCCTCATTTAACCATTGCACATTTAAAATAACCAGTGAAAATTTTAAATATATTTATAAAATGTGATATATATATAGTGGTGTATATGTTACACCTAAATACTAAGACAGAGCGTTTAAATGAATTACTAAGTGAACTTTGGCCACATTATGTGTTGGAGCCAAATGCACTGCTGATGTAGCTGCAAACCAACTAGCAGCCCAGAGTTTCCAAAGTGCCCAACACATAATGCTCTAAATCTAATTGGTTAAACAATATGACAATCCACAGCAGTCCCTGCTTGTTCTAATCAGCAAGGGCGTTGTAATTCTGAAGGCCTGAAAGAGGATTTTTCACCCAGAGACAGCAGGGGGAAATCTGATTGGATAAAATTAAACTGATTTAAACAAAGTTCTCATCCATAAGATCTGTAAGCAGCACAGCTTGGGGAGAGTAGAAATTACTTAATTTCTATGTTGGGAATACCACATTTACCATTAAACTATGTTTCCCCTTGAAATTCTGCAGTAGAAGTTGGGAAAACTGGGCACACTCAGCATACAGTGCATCCGGAAAGTATTCAGTGCTTTACTTTATCCACATTTTGTTATGTTACGGATTATTCTTTGATGGAGTAATTAAAAATTTTTTTCACCTCAAAATTCTACTCACAACACCCCATAATGACAACATTTAAAAATGTTTTTTTAATTTTGCAAATTTATTACAAATAATGATAATAATAAAACAACTAAGAAATCACATGCACTTACTTCGTTGATGCACCTTTGGCAGCAGTGACAGCTTCAGGTATTCTTGAATATGATGCCACAAGCTTGGCGCACCAATTTTTGGGCACTGTTCCCCATTCCTCTTTGCAGCACCTCTCAAGCTCCATCAGGTTGGATGAGAAGAGTCAGTGCACAGCCATTTTCAGATCTTTCCAGAGATGTCCAATCGGATTCAGATCTGGGCTCTGGCTGGGCCACTCAAGGACATTCAGAGTTGTCCTGAAGCCACTCCATTGAT
Organism: Thalassophryne amazonica; assembly: GCF_902500255.1. Classification (NCBI taxonomy): domain Eukaryota; kingdom Metazoa; phylum Chordata; class Actinopteri; order Batrachoidiformes; family Batrachoididae; genus Thalassophryne; species Thalassophryne amazonica. Next base: position 29,801,638 of record NC_047112.1, on the reverse strand, counting down.
ATCTTGGCTGAGTGCTTAGGGTCATTGTCCCGCTGAAAGATGAACCGTCCACCAATCTTAGGTCAAGAGCGCTCTGGAGCAGGCTTTCATCGAGGATGTCTCTGTACATTGCTGCATTCATCTTTCCCTCAATCCTGACTAGTCTCCCAGTTCCTGCCGCTGAAAAACATCCCCACAGAATGATGCTGCCACCACGCTTCATTGTAGGGATGGTGCCTGGTTTCCCTCAAACATGATACCTGGTATTCACACCAAAGAGTTCAATCTTTGTCTCGTCAGACCAAAGAATTTTGTTTCTCATGGTTTGTGAGTCCTTTAGGTGCCTTTTGGCAAACTCCAGGCAGGCTGCCATGTGCCTTTTTCTAAGGAGTGGCTTCCATCTGGCCACTGTACCATACAGACCTGATTGGTGGATTGCTGCAGATTGTTGTCCTTCTGGAAGGTTCTCCTGTCTCCACAGAGGAATGCTGGAGTTCTGACAGTGACCATCAGGTTCTTGGTCACCTCCCTGACTAAGGCCCTTCTCCCTTTGATCACTCAGTATAGACAGACAGCCACCTCTAGGAACTAGAGTCCTGGTGGATCCCAACATCTTCCATTTACAGATGATGGAGGCCACTGTGCTCATTGGGACCTTCAAAACAGCAGAAACGTTTCTGTACCCTTCCCCAGATTTGTACCTTGAGACAATCCTGTCTCCGAGGTCTACAGACAATTCCTTTGACTCCATGCTTGGTTTGTGCTCGGACATGCACTGTCAGCTGTGGGACGTTATATGTAGACAGGTGTGTGTGCGTTTCCAAATCATGTCCAATCAACTAAATTTACCCCAGATGGACTCCAAATTAAGCTGTACAAACATCTCAAGGATGATCAGTGGAAATAGAATGCACCCGAGCTCAATTTTGAGCTTCATGGCAAAGGCTGTCAATATTTATGCACATGATTTCTTAGATTTTTTTTTTAATAAATTTGCTAAAATCTTTAAAAAAAAAAAAAAACTTTTCACATTGTCATTATGAGGTATTGTGAGTAGAATTTTGAGGAAAAATAAAGAATTCCATCCATTTTGAAATAAGGCTGTAACATAATAAAATGTGGAAAAAGTGAAGCACTGTGAATACTTTCTGGATGTACTGCATTTATATGTACCTCTAATTTGTAACTAAGTACAGCTCAGGAAAGTAAAAGAACTTCATTAAAGACTAACCAATTTCATGCCTGAAAAAGGGGCCTGTGGTTTGGAGAGCGAGATGCGGTGTCAGAACAGAGGAAAATTGAAGCCCAGTAATGGAAGCATAATGGGCTTAGTGTCAGAGTCCTGCAGACAAGCTGGAAGGCAAGCACGACTGCCGTCACCATCTCTTACCTCAAGCCGGTATAACAGGGGTTTAGGAAGCAACAAAGAGCCAACACTCGGCCCCAAACAGGCTTTAGAGATACACCAAAAGCCTAATGGCTGGATGTGTATGGAATTCATAACAATGAGGTGATCACTGCTCGTCTCTTTGTGGGATTGTAGTGCGTCATGTCTCAGACTCATGTTGAATACTCAAAAGATTTATTCTTAACTCATGTAAGACACCATGCATGTTTCCTTTTGAAAGTGCACAGCAGACACTGCAGAAAGTTTACTGGCAACTGCTGTGGACTTTCCAACAGTGAGTTATTCAGCTGCAGTGTTAAATTTTACTTGCGGTCCCATTCAAAATACTGTTAAATCAACTTTGTTATAAAAATAATATGTTAACTATTATTTATTCAATATATGCGCAAATACGTTAAATAACTATACAAAATGTAATCGTGTACCATATAATACTACGAGCAAAGCGACACGCAGTGTACTGTAAAGTAGCTGAAAAGTTAGAATCTCAATTTACATCAACATTAAAAAAAAAAGATTAAGATGGGCGTAGTTGGGGGGTGTGTAGGGTTAGATTTTTAGCCATGCATTTGCTCCTCAGAAGTATTTACTGAAAAAAGTTTGAAGGACCTAAATTACATGGACCTAAATGAGATTGGTCAGGACCCTTTTTTCTAGTCGTGACAATGCAAATAAAGAGAATGCTTAAAGCGGCAGGGGGTTTAGAGGGCCATAGGGCCCAGAAGCTGAAGACTTTTAGCCATGCTAATACTCTCCAGAAGCATTTACTGAAAAAAGTCTGAAGGACCGAAATGACATGGTGAGATGCTGAAGAGCTTCGCTCGTTCATGTCAGCGACATACACATATTAAACTCATCCATAGTGTAATTGGATGATGACTGTATTGGTGTTGATTTAACACTGTAATAAAGTTGATTTGTGCAGCAAATCCACATGGTTCCATTCCAAATTGTGTTAAACTCTGTGGTTGTTTGTCTTTCAGCTGCCCCCATTTGATCAGGGTGACCATAGTCGATCCAGGACCGATCTGGTTTGGGATTTTGGCAAAGGTCTTTTTTTGTTGGGGGCCCCTCCTGATCCAACTCCAGTTCTACACAGAGAACCACACACAACCCATGTTGTTCCAAAGCAGTCACCCAGCCAAGGACCAATCAAGACCACTTGACTTCTGAGATCTGACGGATCAGGTGAATCCAAAGCAGGATGGCTGCATTAAAGCAACTCGATCATTATGTGAATTATCTATACATGAAATGATTACTGCACATGCAGACCCTGCACTGCCTGTAGCTTTTGAATATGAAATTCAAAAACGGTGTGACCAATTTCATTTACTCATATTATGTTTGAACACCAGAGTGGGCAAATCAAATGGATTGGAGTCCAAGTGGTTTGCAAGTTATTGAGGCCCCGTTTAGCATAGCTAGTGATTTCTTCTTTTAATAATGACTCCAGAATATTACTTTGAAACACTAGTGTTGCAAAGGTTTCTAAACATTCCGGAGCAGTCTTTTGAGTTAACCACAAACTGTTGTGGCACCATCCCCAGCCACACATTCTATTTACTCTTTAATTCCAGATTTACTTTCCATGTTCTGTTGTATATTTTGTGGGATAGACAAACTCATTGACTCACTCTTCTACATTTTTGTTGTGTACGCCTTAAAGTGTTACCAGTGGAATTAATGGTGATGAGGATTTAACACTATTGAATGAGATTATATGCAACTGCGTCAATGTTCATACTGCAAAATGTACTGTGTACCTTTTGGAAAAGAATTGCTCACCCTCTTTTCAAATGTTGTGATCAAGAGAAACACTACACATCAATGCAGACTTCACATTAGGTATCTTATTTAACCTTATGTAGCACTGTGTATTTGTTTTTGAAAGCACTTGAGACAACCACCGTCAAGACAAAAGTGAATCTGAAGTGGTGCCACCCGTGATGACTACCAATGGTGGGCTGCACACCGACTTCTTTGGAAGATCTGTGACAGACTGATGCCTGAGATGTTATCTAATGCCTCATGGCCAGGCCAAATTTCCACTTCAGCAAAATGTGTAGGATTTGAGGGGGGTGATGACGGGTGGAGCATGGGTACTATGTGTTACAAGGCTAAGGATTAAGCCTTGTCTCCGGTTTGCACAAAATGTTGATTTGCATCTTCATGATGCTGTAGTTAAGAACGGCTATCCAGATTTAGTGTATCCTCATCTGATGGTGTGAGCTGAGACAGAGAGTGAACTGATCAAGCAGAGCAAGTAACGCAGATTTGGACTCTGACCATGTGTGTGTGTTTTGTCTGGAGAACACTCAGATCTCTTAAATAACAGTTTGCTTTTTAATACATTGCTGTAATTGATTGTATCACTCTGAAAATGAGCCAAATGTGACTTTAAGGTAGTTTGATGTAAAACATAGATTAAGTGTAAGATTTTAAAAACACTTTTTTCCTTTTTAAGTCCACAGCGGCTGCCAGAATCTTTTGAAGTGGTCAGATTCAATGTACGATTTTTCAAATTAAAAATTTCCCAATGCCTACTCACAGAAACTGAAAAGCACTCAAATGCACATTGAGGTATTTGCTCCAGATTTCAGTAATACAATTTCAGTTCAATGTATTTTAATGGTACTGGTGAAGAGTGCTGGTTCCTGGATCTTAGTCCACGAAGAATGTAGCAACCTTTTTGAAAAAAAATGGCTTTATTGACATGCTAGATTCTGCTGGTGTGGCGTGACATTCATTCCTTCTGAAGGAGACTGAACTGAGGTGTTTACCAACTGTATAACAACTTTTAGTCAGATGTCACCTTAATGGCAGAATGTCCAGAAAAACAACAGGACATCAAGCAGATGTCAGGTGAACTCTTGGATATGAGATATGAGTAACTCTTTGGATGGATTGTATGTTGATATATGTGAGCTTCAACTGCTGTGAGGTGACTGAACAGGAGTCCTTGAGTCTATACAGTAGTGTTCAGAATAATAGTAGTGCTATGTGACTAAAAAGATTAATCCAGGTTTTGAGTATATTTCTTATTGTTACATGGGAAACAAGGTACCAGTAGATTCAGTAGATTCTCACAAATCCAACAAGACCAAGCATTCATGATATGCACACTCTTAAGGCTATGAAATTGGGCTATTACCAGAAAAAAAAGCAGAAAAGGGGGTGTTCACAATAATAGTAGCATCTGCTGTTGATGCTACAAACTCAAAACTATTATGTTCAAACTGCTTTTTTTTTTTTTTTTTTTAGCAATCCTGTGAATCACTAAACTAGTATTTAGTTGTATAACCACAGTTTTTCATGATTTCTTCACATCTGCGAGGCATTAATTTTGTTGGTTTGGAACCAAGATTTTGCTGGTTTACTAGTGTGCTTGGGGTCATTTTCTTGTTAAAACACAGTAGGAGAAACATTCCCATATCATGATGCTTGCATCACTGTCTTCACTGTGAACTGTGGCTTGAATTCAGGGTTTGGGGGTCGTCTCACAAACTGTCTGCGGCCCTTGGACCCAAAAAGAACAGTTTTACTCTCATCAGTCGACAAAATATTCCTCCATTTCTCTTTAGGTCAGTTGATGTGTTCTTTGGCAAATAGTAACCTCTTCTGCACGTCTTTTTATTTAACAGAGGGACTTTGCGGGGGATTCTTGCAAATAAATTAGCTTCACACAGGCGTTTTCTAACTGTCGCAGCACTTACAGGTAACTCCAGACTGTCTTTGATCATCCTGGAGCTGATCAATGGGTGAGCCTTTGACAAACTCACTGACTGTATGCCACACTACTATTACTGTGAACACCCCCTTTTCTACTTTTTTTACTAATAGCCCAATTTCATAGCTTTAAGAGTGTGCATATCATGAATGCTTGGTCTTGTTGGATTTGTGAGAATCTACTGAATCTACTGGTACCTTGTTTCCCATGTAACAATAAGAAATATACTCAAAACCTGGATTAATCTTATTAGTCACATAGCACTACTATTATTCTGAACACTACTGTAGGTGCTCTGACACTTGTATGACTTTGATCCGCGCACTTGCACGAACATCGTCGTGACAATCCCACCCACTGTGTTTCCAGCTGGACACCCTGCTTTGTTCCACTGGCTAATAATTAGCGGATTAAACATTTTCTCTGCAAGTTGGCTGTTGAAAACGGCTCTAATCACTTCCGGAATCACAGAGGAGTGCTCCAGCTGCTGCTTTTCTCTCTCGCGCTTAATGAGGTGGAGAACATATTTGAAGCCATCTAAAAAGGTAATTATTTGCCATATTTATATTGTAATGGCTTGGTAAAACAGTTGCATGTTCATCCCTTCTTGTGTGCAGCTGTAAAAGTATGTTTATGATAGATTTAACATTTTGTTATAATCATTCAGACGAGCTGCGCTCTGATGCAATGTGCTGACGCAACCACTCACGCAGTGTTTTTGACTTGTTTGCATAATGTTCACGTAATTAATGCACGATGGAGATTTTGAACATTTCAAAATTTTCTTTGCACACTTGCACAAAGCTGCGCACAGTTTACAAAGGTTTACAAGTTTGAGACAAGTTTACTCTTGTGCACGGCAGAGTGCATGCAAGTGCGGGGATCAACATTGTGCCTGTGTCAGGGGGCCTTAACTTTCACATGCTAATAAGTGTCAGTATTTCCTTAGTGGATCTTTCAGTTTATAGTGAATATATTACTTTATATTTAAAAACTGCAGTCTTGTTTTTCAGTAACACAGAATTATATGATGGACTTCCCATTAGTGCAGCAGTACTGATGGCAGCCTGATTAAATGTGTAGAGTTGCAGAGGATAAAATATTTTTAAAATAAACCATCAGTACTCTTGGTAGATGTATGACGTTTTCTGGTGAGTAGTAGAAAGCATGGCTCAGTTGGATTTATGTGTTTAAATATGTAAAGACTGTAAAGTGAGATGAGGCCCATTTGTGCTCACATCAGGGACAACAGGCTGATTGATCAGAAGAACATGCACTGGAAACTTTTAATGATGATACATGACAAATAATTAAATCATTATTTGAACTCTACCAACCAAATGAGGAACAAACTGCAGTAATAGAACCAGTCAAAGGGGGCTGACCGGGACCAAAACGCCTGTCAGACCAGAACAGTAAGGGAAGGTAACAACTTTTAAAATCACAGTATATGGAATATAATATTGCAATAGTCATGACATAGAAATACTTTTATAGATAAAATAATTGCTTGGAATTTAAACGCAATGGACAGAAGTAATGTGCAAACTTCCTGTAAAACATATTTAAATCGAAAAAACAAATCTCTAAATCCCCTAAATTTGTGACCTCTTCCTGCAATATAACCACAGTTCTTTAGATAATGTGTTGTGAAACACAGTAAAACTACAAGATTCCATGATCTCACAGTATATACAGTTACACGGCCAAACCGTACCAACTTAAAGTAAATATACAATACATAAATGAATGTAAATGCATGCTGTAGAGCCTCATTTCATTTGTCAAAAAGGAAGTCACCTCAGATATTTGGAAAAAAAAAAAATCTAAACTCTTCCAGTCAATGTCACCAGCTGCTGGGGTTGAACACAGTCTCTTATAAAGAACGGACAGAGGGAATGGTTAGTAAACATAAAGTAAGGATAAGACAAGGGATCGGCGAGGGTAGGGTGAGGGTCAACAGGTGATTTAGCCTTTGGGAGCAGTGTACTGACGCAGTAGAGAAGAAATTGCACTGGATTCAGTCACCTCCTCGGGAAGCGAGCCCTCCATGTCTTTGATAGACGGGTCAGCTCCAGACTTCAACAGCAGCTCTACGATCTCCGCGAACTCGCACGCTGACGCTAGTGAGAGAGGTGACAAAAATGAGTTGTTAAGAGCAGTGGACAAGAAAGTGGTCAAAAGTAGGAATATGACAACCTGAAAACAAAATGACATGAGAAAGCCTGCCAACAGCTACTTATTTTGATAAGTTTTATAAATTTAAATTTATAATGCTGGTGTCCCGTCCTGGACACCAGCATGGACTCCCAAAATTTCCTGTATATTCATTTTGTCAATTGTGCCGGCAGCATGGCCCAAGCAGAGGGTCACCCCTTTGAGTCTGGTCTGCTTGAAGTTTCTTCCTCAAATCATCAGAGGGAGTTTCCTTACCACTGTCGCCTGTGTGCTTGCTCTAGGGGTTGGTAAGGTTTGACCTTACTTGTGTGAAGCTCCTTGAGGCAACTTTGTTGTGATTTGGCGCTATATAAATGAAAAAATGTCATAAAGCATTTAACGCCGCACAAACTGCCTTGGTCTAAAATGCTGCCTCCACTTTTAGTTTCTTTTATTGGTAAAAACATTATGACTTCCTCGACCATTGGCATGTTTAAAGCTGTCAGAAACTTTCAAGAGGGTCTCTGGTGACATCTAGTGAATATTTTATTCACTAGATGTATGTACGTCCCATATGTTCAAACATATGGGACGTATAGAAGTATCTGAGCAGCGACGGTTACACCATTTCAAACGCACGGATTGATTTACATACTGTACGTAAGTAGACCATAAATGAGCCTGTAGACTGCTGTGATGGTATCGAGCAGATCTGAGGAAAAAAAAAGTCATTTCCAATAAGTGCTATAGTTCAATAAAGTACACACAGTGCTCCACATAATGAAAAGCCCATCTGCTTGACACTAGCCTGAACCTGTGCTTCCCTCAAACACTTCATTTCTGCCCCATTGGCAATTTGTGCCCCACTAAAAGGCTCTTCCCTCAGACTCTCCTTTCCATATAGGGGTAGGGAGGTGGGGCGGGATTGGTGTTTCTGGTCTTTAATCCAGTTAGCATGTTGGAGCATCCTGTTGCACCTCTCCCTCGTTTCCTTTTTCCTACTCCTCTGGTTCTGAGTACTCCTCTGTGCTGGTGTCAATCGCTCACTTGCTCCTCTTAAAGAGCAGACTGCCGCTCGGCTGTGATCGCTAATGTCAGCAGCTGAGGTGATTGACAGCCAGTCCTTTTAACCTCCAGTACGTGGGTGGCTAGCTGGCTGAAGAGCGGGTAAGATGTGAAGATGCATCAGAAAGCAACAAGAGAGGCTGCTCTTCTGCAGCTGTATCAGACAAAATAAAATGAGAAACACCTCGGCGTGTTTCTCCATCCATGCTAAAGTGAATTTTATTTAGCCAGCGGTGTATATGCACGTGGCGGCTGTCTCGCCTGGGCCTTGAGCTGTAAAAAGTGGCCGGCCCTCGGGGGAGCCGTAGAGGAGGAGAACAATTTATGGTGAGCAGTAAACCCTCAATTAATCACTTGCCAGCCGCTGTGGCCCTGTGCAAAGAGAGGTGGGAATGAATTTTCATTCTCTGCTATTTGTCTCTTGGAGTTCATCGCTTATGTTTATTAGTCATCTTTTTATGCCCCATCTTAAGGCTCCTGTGTGTGCGCGCATCTCCAGCATGTAACAGCGAGTGATGCAACACACCCACCCTGATGCCACCAAGCCAGGGCGGGCGGGACAGATGGCGTAACCACCTGCACATGTGCACATGCTCAGAGGATAGGAGAACCGCCCCTGTGGGACATGTGCGCTGGGGCATAAGGGGGTCATGAGAGTCTAAGGACCACTGCTGATTTCCTTTGGGAGTCCTGGCAATAATTACACACACATACAGAAGCAGGCAGCCACACGTGCGCACGTCATAGCACAGGACAAAACGCACACATGCACACAAAACCGCTGGATGAAAAAGAGCCGATAAAACTGTAGAGCTGAGAAATAATGAAAGCATGGGAGGAAGAGGAGGGAAACATTCTGAATGTTAGCACAGAGTGGACATGCACAGCAAACAAGCCGCTGTATGTATAAAGGCTGAGTGCACGCCGGCAACATTATGTCAGTGCAAAACACATTTTTTAAAAGGAAAATAAATTACTCTTTTGTTGCAAAATAGGTAATGCATAATGTTGCACAATAAATAATGCATATTAATACCAGAGCAGCCTTACCGTAATGTAGTGCTGTCTGTCCTTCATTGTCCTGCAAACAGAAAAAAAAAACCCAAGTCTTTACTTTGAAACAATTGACAGTATGTGAGATTATGAATTATTCTTCTACAGTCAAGTCCATATGACACAATTTATTCATGAATATTGTAATTTTGTGTCTGTACACCACAGTGGAGTTGAAATGAAACAATAAGGATGTTCTTGTAGACTTCCAGCTTTAATTCAGGAGGGTTAACAAAAATATCATATTAACCATTTGGGAAATTAAGCAGCTTTTATACACAGCATGTGAATTTTCAGAGCCCATAGGTATTTTGACAAACTAAAAATAAGTATTATTGTTAGTGCAAATCATCACCTTTACAGCCAGTTTACTTTACACAAGTCAGGGGATGGATACATGCACATTTCAAAGTCCCTGAATATGTCTTGGACTTCACTGACATCAATCATGAAGGAGTACAAACTGGTTGGTACTCGATGGTAAATGTATCTTGCCTTTGCCTGTTGCATCATCAGTTATGTGGCTTCACCGGATAGTGAAACAGAGAAATATTTTCTCTAAAAATAAGGTCTGAAATTTCAGCTACAGTTTGACAGAAGGCACATGGGAGACTTGAGGCTAGACCTAAACTGTTTTCTTGTTTTAAAATCCTTTTGTGTGACTGATGGGACAGTTGATGCAACAGACAAACATTGTACTAAAATGCACACAATTCTCCAATCACAGCCACAGAAGCTTTTATCTCCGTCGGAGTTGTCATGGATGTCTTGGTGGCTTCCCTCACTAGTCTGCTCCTTGCAGGGTCACTGAGATTTTGAGACAGAGCTACCACACTGTATTTGTTGAAGATTTGTGTAAATGTAGTCCAAGCCGTATTCAGTGACTGAAACATTCATGTATCCATCCCCTGACTAATCTCAAGAAAACTGGCTGTAGAAGTGATGATTTGTGTTCTAAATAATCCTGATACAGGCGCATGTTAAAAGATTGTAACAGGAGCTAAATACATTTTTTGTCAGTTATTTCAGAAAGTGGAAAAATATTATATATTCTAGACTCATTAGATAAAAACTAAAATGCGCCAAGTATTTTTTTCTATTCAATTAAATAATTATGGCCTACAGCTCTAAAAAAAACAAAAAAACACAACAACAACAACAACAAACAAACAAAAGAAATGTATCTCTAAATATTAGAATATTTAAATTTAAAATTTGAATACGTTACAATTTATGAAATATAAATACCATAAATCGCTCAGTCCGGTTAAGTACACACCAAAACAGCTATGTGAAAGACTGCCTACTTGACGGTTGCCCAGAGGACACACACTGACACGCTCCACAATGAGGGCAAACCACAGAAAGTCATCGCTGAAGGGACTGGCTGTTCGCAGAGTAATGTATCAAAGCATAATCATGGAATGCTGCCTGGAAGGGAAAAGTGTGGAAAGAAAAGATGCACAAGTAACAGGGATGAATACAGCCTTCAGAAGATTGTCAAACAAAGCCGATTCAAGAACTTGGGGGAGATTTCCAAGGAGTGGACTGAGGCTGGCTCAAGAGATGACATGCACAGACATGTCCAGGGAATCTGCTACAAGTGTTGCATTCACAATGTCAGAAGCATGTTGCCTGGGCTAACAAGAAACAGAATTAGACCCCACTGTACAGTGGCCCAAAGTCCTCTTTTTGGATAAAAGTAAATTTTGCATTTCATTTGGAAATCAAGGTCCAGGAGTCTGGAGGAAGAGTCGAGAGTCACAGAATCCAAGTTGTTTGAAGACTAGTGTGACGTTTCCACAGTCAGTGATGACTTGTGGTGCCATGCCATCTGCTGGTATTGGTCCACTGCATTGTATCAAATCACAAGTCAACACAGTCGTCTATCAAGAGATTTTAGAACCTGCTGAAAAACTTGAGGGTGACGCTCTCAGAATCCAAGTTGTTTGAAGACTACGTAGTGTGACGTTTCCACAGTCAGTGATGATTTGTGGTGCCATGCCATCTGCTGGTATTGGTCCACTGCACTGTATCAAATCACAAGTCAACACAGTCGTCTACCAAGAGATTTTAGAACCTGCTGACAAACTTGAGGGTGACGCTGATTTCCTTTTTCAGTAGGACTTGGCACCCTGCCCACAGTGCCAAAACTATCAGTAACAGGTTTGCTGACCATGGTGTTACTGTACCTGTTTGGCCCCATAGACAATACCTCATAGAGTATCTGTGGGGTATTGTCAAGAAGAAGAAGAGGATGAACAGCAGACCCAACAATACAGATGAGTTGAAGGCCGCTGTCGTAACTTATCAGTGCCACAGGCTGATCACTTCCATGCCACACTGCACGGTGTGAAGTAAAAAGCGCTGATAAAACCTTCTTACCTCTTAATTAGGTCATGCTTACCACATAAATACACAACTTCTACATATAACCTGCTCAGACTGCAAACCAGAGGCGAATGTAGCCAGAAAGAGGGTGTGAAGACATTTTTTCCATATTAATTACTATTTATAATATTTATATTATATTTATTTATTTACTATTTATAATATACTATTTATAAATAAATAGGTGTTATTTTTATAGGTGTTATGTATAACACCTATAAAAATAATAAGCTTTTGTTTATCTGTGGAGACTTCAATATGGATTTCCTCAATCCTCATTGTCAATCACATATAGATGAATTTATTAATTCCGTATTTAGTATGGGATTGTATCCAGTAATTACTCACCAAACTAGGATAACTAGGAATTCATCAACACTTATTGACAATATATTGACAAACATTACTACGGGAAACATAATGGGTGGACTTCTCATTAGTGATATCAGTGATCATCTGCCTGTTTTTGTTGTTTTCAATTCATTAGTTGATAAAATTGACCATATTAATATTACAAACTTCACAAGGAAAATAACAAAGGAAACAATGGAAAAGCTTAGGGCAGATTTAAGACAGCAAAACTGGAGTGACATTTACATTGAGGATGTTGATCAATCTTACGAATTATTCATTTCTATTATTTCTAATTTATATGACAGACATTGTCCTTGTGTGTTAAAAAATGGAAAAAAGCTAAGCAAAGATAAACCTTGGATCACTAAGGTACTTCTGAATGCATGTAAAAAGAAAAATCTTTTGTATAAGCAGTTTTTAAAATCTAGAACAATTGAAGCTGAGATAAGATATAAGTCATATAAAAACAAACTAACTTACATTATGCGATCATGTAAAAAGCAGTATTATAGTGATTTATTGGAAAAAAATAAAACGAATATAAAGGGTACTTGTTGTTAAATGAAATCATAAATAAGAAAAAAAAGATGTCAAAGAATATCTGCATATTTTTATGCAAATACTGACACAATTGTTAAAGAAAACAAAGCTATTGCAGATCATTTTAATGGTTATTTTGTTAACGTGGGTAAAAACTAGAAACAGTTCGTGATTCAATGTTTATTAGAGGAACGGATGAAAAAGAAATTATTGATATAGTTCACAAACTTAAAGGGGAAAAAAAATCAACTGATGGTGACCGTTTTGATATGTTTTTGGTTAAAAATATTATTGATTGCATTGTTAAGCCTTTAACATATACCTGTAATTTGTCATTAATGACTGGGAAATTTCCTTTCAAAATGAAAATAGCTAAAGTGATCCCATTGTTCAAATCTGGTGACAAGCATGTCTTTTGCAATTATAGGCTAATCTCCCTCTTACCACAATTTTCCAAAATTCTGGAAAAGGTATTTGAAATTAGGTTAAACGATTTTTTAACTAAACATCATATCCTTAACGAGCACCAATATGGTTTTAGAAAGAATCGCTTCGTTGGCTGTGATGGATTTCGTTGAACAAATTACCAACGCGATTTAAAATAAGCAATATACTGTAGGAGTTTTTTATTTATTTACAGAAAGCATTTGATACTATAGATCATACCTTGCTACTGGACAAATTACAGAAGTATGGTATCAGGGGATTGGCACATGACTGGATAGCGAGTTACTTAGACAGTAGGCATCAGTGTGTCCACTTTGGTGGGACAAATTCTGAGTTTTTGAAGATTACTTGTGGGGTGCCCCCAGGTTCAGTCCTTGGGACACTGTTGTTCCTTTTGTCTATTAATGATATATGTTTGGTTTCTAAGTATGTAAGTTGTATTTTATTTGCGGATGATACAACTGTGTTTTGTAGTGGGGATCATTTGGGACAGCTCCTGGACAAGATGGAGAACGAATTACATAAATTTAAAAAATGGTTTGATTTAAATAAATTATCGCTCCATTTTGGTAAAACTAAGTGTATAATATTTGGGAATAAGACCAGGAATTTAAGTAAAAAAACTACTACTACATGATACTGAAATTGTAACAGATACAAAATTTCTTGGTGTTCATATTGATGATAGATTAAGCTGGAAAACACATTAACTATGTTAAAACTAAAATGTCAAAAGCCATTGCAATTCTGCACAAAGCCCAGGACTTCCTCACCCAACATGCACTGACCACTTTATATCATGCATTGCTTGTTCCATATATGACATATTGTGTCGAGGTTTGGGGAAATACATACAGAACTAATACTAAACCAGTTTTTCTGTTGCAAAAGAAAGCTATAAGAATTATCAGTAATAAACCATATCGAGAGCCAACAAATTCATTATTTGCTTGTCTGCAAATTTTAAAATTCTGGGACTTGGTTGATTATATTACAATACAGATTATGTATAAAGTTAAAAATAAGCTTTTGCCTCTACATATTCAGAATCTGTTTAAAATGAGAGACTCCAGCTACTGTTTGAGAGGAACATTATTATTTGAGAAATTGAAGATCCATACTACTGTTAAAAGTCAGTGTTTCCGTCAGGGGTGTTAATATTTGGAATAATTGTCCTGATAATATTAAAATACTTGGTACATTGGTTGGTTTTAAAAGGCTTTACAAAAAGAGTATATTTACCCATTATAGGCTGAAGGATTACGTTTATATTTTGTCACTGTTCACTCTTACTTGTTTGGTTGTGTTTTGAAATTTTGCGATTAAGTTCAATTGTTTATGTACTTTTTTCCTCTCTTTTCTTGTACAGTTATTATGACCATATGTGTAGGTTTGTATGTATAAGTATATATATGTGTGTATGTGTATATATGTATATGTGTGTATATGTATATATACATTCTTTATTTTTAATGGTATAAGGGGATGCTGCTTATACGCTTTGCTTCTGCCTTCACCCTTTCGGCCACACGGGTTTTCGTATGTTGTTTTTTTATGTTCTGTTGTTGCCTTTGTTGTTGCTCAGTTGTGTGCCGGATAAATAAATAAATAAATTCAATTCAAAAAATAATAACATTTTTAACAACTAAAATGTTTACATCAGTATTACTCTGGGCCTGAGTTTTACTACAGTTCTGCAATGTTTAATTGATGAGCTATATAAAAATAAGTTTACTTAATTTAACTTTTCTGCATAACTACATAGCTTATATCTAAGCTCAGGCATCAGTGGGTCTGTTTGGGGTTGTAGCTTTAAAATCAGTCTCTTTAGAGTTCAGGAAGCCATAAATATGAAAAAGATTCTGGCTCTTGTGGTTAGTATGTGTGTGATAGTTGTTTGAGGTTTGATCAACAAATAAACTCTGATCAACAAATAAACTCTGTTGTCAAAGCAAGTTTTTTCCCAGTTCCGTTTTATGGCTAAAGTAAAAATCCTTCCTCAGTAGATGTGATCTTCAGATGGCTGTTCATGCTTTCATCAGCTCTAGACTTGATTACTGTAATGTTCTTTATGCTGGTGTTAACCAGTCTTCTCTTGCACACCTCCAACTTATGCAAAATGCTGCTGCTTGTCTTTTGATAAACACTTCCAGAAGTGAGCATATTACACCTGCCTGTTACTCACGCCACTGGCTTCCAGTTTATTTCAGAAGTGATTTTAATGTTTGTTTTTAAAGCTATTAATGGTCTTGCACCATCTTGTCTGAAATTTTAACTCTCTGCACTTAGAATAGGACATTACGGGTGTCTGGTCAGCTTTACTTAGATGTTCTGAGGTCAAAATATAAACTCTGGGGTGATTGTGTTTTTGCGGTAACTGAACTCAGACTGGAACAAGTTACCTCCTGAGTTACGCACTATTTCTGACACAGCACTTTAAACTTTAAATCAAACTTCAAGGCTTATTTATTGAAACTGGCTGACAATACCTGGTGGTGTTAATTCTATTGTACACTTGTTTAATTTTTGTGAATTCTTGTTTCTTGATTTTTACTCTCAAACACTTTGGAGACTGTCTGACTGCTGTAAGGGGCTATAAAATAAATGTTGATTTGATAGTAATCTTATCAAGCAAACATGGAGGTTGTGATAACAATTTGGGATAAAGGCAAAGAAAAGGTGAACATGTGCTATATATATATACAGTAGTGTTCAGAATAATAGTACTGCTATGTGACTAAAAAGATTAATCCAGGTTTTGAGTACATTTCTTATTTTGTGTGTGTGTGTGTGTGTATATATATATATATATATATATATATATATATATATATAGGCCCTCTACTGGTGGTTGGCTCTCACTTCCTGTTTCGGAGCACAGCAGTGTTTTGGTGTATCTGTTAGCTGTTTAATCTGCGTAGTTAGACTGATCTAGATAACTAGATAAGGATTTGTTTCACAGTGTAATCTTAACGTGCCTTAACTAAAGCACTCCCTCTGCTGAATTCACCTCTAAATTATTTACACATTATTCACTTTGTGTGTTTTTAGGAATCCGCTAGCTTAGCGCAGCTACTAGCTTTTAGCCGGTTTAGCATGGCGGCTTTTCCTGTCTCTTCCGCACGTCTCTGCTCTGGGTGTGAAATGTTTAGTTATTCCTCTGCCTCCTTTAGCAGTAATGGTACTTGTAATAAGTGTAGCTTATTCGTAGCTTTGGAGGCCAGGCTGGGCGAATTGGAGACTCGGCTCCGCACCTTGGAAAATCCTACAGCTAGCCAGGCCCCTGTAGTCGGTGCGGACCAAGGTAGCTTAGCCGCCGTTAGCTGCCCCCCAGTGGATCCCGAGCAGCCGGGAAAGCAGGCCGGCTGGGTGACTGTGAGGAGGAAGCGTAGCCCTAAACACAAGCCCCCTGTACACCACCAACCCGTTCACATCTCTAACTGTTTTTCCCCACTCGGCGACACACCCGCCGAGGAACAAACTCTGGTTATTGGTGACTCCGTTTTGAGAAATGTGAAGTTAGCGACACCAGCAACCATAGTCAATTGTCTTCCGGGGACCAGAGCAGGCGACATTGAAGGAAATTTTAAACTGCTGGCTAAGGCTAAGCGTAAATTCGGTAAGATTGTAATTCACGTCGGCAGTAATGACACCCGGTTACGCCAATCGGAGGTCACTAAAATTAACATTGAATCGGTGTGTAACTTTGCAAAAACAATGTCGGACTCTGTAGTTTTCTCTGGCCCCTCCCCAATCGGACCGGGAGTGACATGTTTAACCGCATGTTCTCCTTGAATTGCTGGCTGTCTGAGTGGTGTCCAAAAAATGAGGTGGGCTTCATAGATAACTGGCAAAGCTTCTGGGGAAAACCTGGTCTTGTTAGGAGAGACGGCATCCATCCCACTTTGGATGGAGCAGCTCTCATTTCTAGAAATCTGGCCAATTTTCTTAAATCCTCCAAACCGTGACTATCCAGGGTTGGGACCAGGAAGCAGAGTTGTAGTCTTACACACCTCTCTGCAGCTTCTCTCCCCCTGCCATCCCCTCATTACCCCATCCCCGTAGAGACGGTGCCTGCTCCCAGACTACCAATAACCAGCAAAAATCTATTTAAGCATAAAAATTCAAAAAGAAAAAATAATATAGCACCTTCAACTGCACCACAGACTAAAACAGTTAAATGTGGTCTATTAAACATTAGGTCTCTCTCTTCTAAGTCCCTGTTGGTAAATTATATAATAATTGATCAACATATTGATTTATTCTGCCTAACAGAAACCTGGTTACAGCAGGATGAATATGTTAGTTTAAATGAGTCAACACCCCCGAGTCACACTAACTGTCAGAATGCTCGTAGCACGGGCCGGGGCGGTGGATTAGCAGCAATCTTCCATTCCAGTTTATTAATTAATCAAAAACCCAGACAGAGCTTTAATTCATTTGAAAGCTTGTCTCTTAGTCTTGTCCATCCAAATTGTAAGTCCCAAAAACCAGTTTTATTTGTTATTATCTATCGTCCACCTGGTCGTTACTGTGAGTTCCTCTGTGAATTTTCAGACCTTTTGTCTGACTTAGTGCTTAGCTCAGATAAGATAATTATAGTGGGCGATTTTAACATCCACACAGATGCTGAGAATGACAGCCTCAACACTGCATTTAATCTATTATTAGACTCTATTGGCTTTGCTCAAAAAGTAAATGAGTCCACCCACCACTTTAATCATATCTTAGATCTTGTTCTGACTTATGGTATGGAAATAGAAGACTTAACAGTATTCCCTGAAAACTCCCTTCTGTCTGATCATTTCTTAATAACATTTACATTTACTCTGATGGACTACCCAGCAGTAGGGAATAAGTTTCATTACACTAGGAGTCTTTCAGAAAGAGCTGTAACTAGGTTTAAGGATATGATTCCTTCTTTATGTTCTCTAATGCCATATAACAACACAGTGCAGAGTAGCTACCTAAACTCTGTAAGGGAGATAGAGTATCTCGTCAATAGTTTTACATCCTCATTGAAGACAACTTTGGATGCTGTAGCTCCTCTGAAAAAGAGAGCTTTAAATCAGAAGTGTCTGACTCCGTGGTATAACTCTCAAACTCGTAGCTTAAAGCAGATAACCCGTAAGTTGGAGAGGAAATGGCGTCTCACTAATTTAGAAGATCTTCACTTAGCCTGGAAAAAGAGTCTGTTGCTCTATAAAAAAGCCCTCCGTAAAGCTAGGACATCTTTCTACTCATCACTAATTGAAGAAAATAAGAACAACCCCAGGTTTCTTTTCAGCACTGTAGCCAGGCTGACAAAGAGTCAGAGCTCTATTGAGCTGAGTATTCCATTAACTTTAACTAGTAATGACTTCATGACTTTCTTTGCTAACAAAATTTTAACTATTAGAGAAAAAATTACTCATAACCATCCCAAAGACGTATCGTTATCTTTGGCTGCTTTCAGTGATGCCGGTATTTGGTTAGACTCTTTCTCTCCGATTGTTCTGTCTGAGTTATTTTCATTAGTTACTTCATCCAAACCATCAACATGTTTATTAGACCCCATTCCTACCAGGATGCTCAAGGAAGCCCTACCATTATTTAATGCTTCGATCTTAAATATGATCAATCTATCTTTGTTAGTTGGCTATGTACCACAGGCTTTTAAGGTGGCAGTAATTAAACCATTACTTAAAAAGCCATCACTTGACCCAGCTATCTTAGCTAATTATAGGCCAATCTCCAACCTTCCTTTTCTCTCAAAAATTCTTGAAAGGGTAGTTGTAAAACAGCTAACTGATCATCTGCAGAGGAATGGTCTATTTGAAGAGTTTCAGTCAGGTTTTAGAATTCATCATAGTACAGCAACAGCATTAGTGAAGGTTACAAATGATCTTCTTATGGCCTCGGATAGTGGACTCATCTCTGTGCTTGTTCTGTTAGACCTCAGCGCTGCTTTTGATACTGTTGACCATAAAATTTTATTACAGAGATTAGAGCATGCCATAGGTATTAAAGGCACTGCGCTGCGGTGGTTTGAATCATATTTGTCTAATAGATTACAATTTGTTCATGTAAATGGGGAATCTTCTTCACAGACTAAAGTTAATTATGGAGTTCCACAAGGTTCTGTGCTAGGACCAAATTTATTCACTTTATATATGCTTCCCTTAGGCAGTATTATTAGACGGTATTGCTTAAATTTTCATTGTAACGCAGATGATACCCAGCTTTATCTATCCATGAAGCCAGAGGACACACACCAATTAGCTAAACTGCAGGATTGTCTTACAGACATAAAGACATGGATGACCTCTAATTTCCTGCTTTTAAACTCAGATAAAACTGAAGTTATTGTACTTGGCCCCACAAATCTTAGAAACATGGTGTCTAACCAGATCCTTACTCTGGATGGCATTACCCTGACCTCTAGTAATACTGTGAGAAATCTTGGAGTCAGTTTTGATCAGGATATGTCATTCAACGCGCATATTAAACAAATATGTAGGACTGCTTTTTTGCATTTACGCAATATCTCTAAAATCAGAAAGGTCTTGTCTCAGAGTGATGCTGAAAAACTAATTCATGCATTTATTTCCTCTAGGCTGGACTATTGTAATTCATTATTATCAGGTTGTCCTAAAAGTTCTCTAAAAAGCTTTCAGTTAATTCAAAATGCTGCAGCTAGAGTACTGAAGGGGACTAGAAGGAGAGAGCATATCTCACCCATATTGGCCTCTCTTCATTGGCTTCCTGTTAATTCTAGAATAGAATTTAAAATTCTTCTTCTTACTTATAAGGTTTTGAATAATCAGGTCCCATCTTATCTTAGGGACCTCGTAGTACCATATCACCCCAATAGAGCGCTTCGCTCTCAGACTGCGGGCTTACTTGTAGTTCCTAGGGTTTGTAAGAGTAGAATGGGAGGCAGAGCCTTCAGCTTTCAGGCTCCTCTCCTGTGGAACCAGCTCCCAATTCAGATCAGGGAGACAGACACCCTCTCTACTTTTAAGATTAGGCTTAAAACTTTCCTTTTTGCTAAAGCTTATAGTTAGGGCTGGATCAGGTGACCCTGAACCATCCCTTAGTTATGCTGCTATAGACGTAGACTGCTGGGGGGTTCCCATGATGCACTGTTTCTTTCTCTTTTTGCTCTGTATGCACCACTCTGCATTTAATCATTAGTGATCGATCTCTGCTCCCCTCCACGGCATGTCTTTTTCCTGGTTCTCTCCCTCAGCCCCAACCAGTCCCAGCAGAAGACTGCCCCTCCCTGAGCCTGGTTCTGCTGGAGGTTTCTTCCTGTTAAAAGGGAGTTTTTCCTTCCCACTGTAGCCAAGTGCTTGGTCACAGGGGGTCGTTTTGACCGTTGGGGTTTTACATCATTATTGTATGGCCTTGCCTTACAGTATAAAGCGCCTTGGGGCAACTGTTTGTTGTGATTTGGCGCTATATAAAAAAAAAAAAATTGAATTGAATTGAATGGTCTATTTGAAGAGTTTCAGTCAGGTTTCAGAATTCATCATAGTACAGAAACAGCATAAGTGAAGGTTACAAATGATCTTCTTATGGCCTCAGACAGTGGACTCATCTCTGTGCTTGTCCTGTTAGACCTCAGTGCTGCTTTTGATACTGTTGACCATAAACTTTTATTACAGAGATTAGAGCATGCCATAGGTATTAAAGTCACTGCGCTGCAGTGGTTTGAATCATATTTATCTAATAGATTACAATTTGTTCATGTAAATGGGGAGTCTTCTTCACAGACTAAGGTTAATTATGGAGTTCCACAAGGTTCTGTGCTAGGACCAATTTTATTCACTTTATACATGCTTCCCTTAGGCAGTATTATGAGAAAGCATTGCTTAAATTTTCATTGTTACGCAGATGATACCCAGCTTTATCTATCCATGAAGCCAGAGGACACACACCAATTAGTTAAACTGCAGGAATGTCTTATAGACATAAAGACATGGATGACCTCTAATTTCCTGCTTTTAAATTCAGATAAAACTGAAGTTATTGTACTTGGCCCCACAAATCTTAGAAACATGGTGTCTAACCAGGACTGCTTTTTTGCATTTGCGCAATATCTCTAAAATTAGAAAGGTCTTGTCTCAGAGTGATGCTGAAAAACTAATTCATGCATTTATTTCCTCTAGGCTGGACTATTGTAATTCATTATTATCAGGTTGTCCTAAAAGTACCCTGAAAAGCCTTCAGTTAATTCAAAATGCTGCAGCTAGAGTACTGACGGGGACTAGAAGGAGAGAGCATATTTCACCCATATTGGCCTCTCTTCATTGGCTTCCTGTTAATTCTAGAATAGAATTTAAAATTCTTCTTCTTACTTATAAGGTTTTGAATAATCAGGTCCCATCTTATCTAAGGGACCTCTTAGTACCATATCACCCCAATAGAGCGCTTCACTCTCAGACTGCAGGCTTACTTGTAGTTCCTAGGGTTTTTAAGAGTAGAATAGGAGGCAGAGCCTTCAGCTTTCAGGCTCCTCTCCTGTGGAACCAGCTCCCAATTCGGATCAGGGAGACAGACACCCTCTCTACTTTTAAGATTAGGCTTAAAACTTTCCTTTTTGCTAAAGCTTATAGTTAGGGCTGGATCAGGTGACCCTGAACCATCCCTTAGTTATGCTGCTATAGACTTAGACTGCTGGGGGTTCCCATGATGCACTGAGTGTTTCTTTCTCTTTTTCCTCTGTATGCACCACTCTGCATTTAATCATTAGTGATTGATCTCTGCTGTCTTCCGCAGCATGTCTTTTTCCTGATTCTCTCCCCTCAGCCCCAACCAGTCCCAGCAGAAGACTGCTCCTCCCTGAGCCTGGTTCTGCTGGAGGTTTCTTCCTGTTAAAAGGGAGTTTTTCCTTCCCACTGTCGCCAAATGCTTGCTCATAGGGGGTCGTTTTGACCATTGGGGTTTTTCTGTGATTACTGTATGGCTTTTGCCTTGCAATATAAAGCGCCTTGGGGCAACTGTTGTTGTGATTTGGCGCTATATAAATTAAATTGATTTGATATATATATACACACACACACACACAGTAGTGTTCAGAATAATAGTAGTGCTACACTCAACAAAAATATAAATGCAACACTTTTGGTTTTGCTCCCATTTTGTATGAGATGAACTCAAAGATCTAAAACTTTTTCCACATACACAATATCACCATTTCCCTCAAATATTGTTCACAAACCAGTCTAAATCTGTGATAGTGAGCACTTCTCCTTTGCTGAGATAATCCATGCCACCTCACAGGTGTGCCATATCAAGATGCTGATTAGACACCATGATTAGTGCACAGGTGTGCCTTAGACTGTCCACAATAAAAGGCCACTAAGAAAAGGTGCGGTTTTGTTTTATTGGGGGGGATACCAGTCAGTATCTGGTGTGACCACCATTTGCCTCATGCAGTGCAACACATCTCCTTCGCATAGAGTTGATCAGGTTGTCAACTGTGGCCTGTGGAATGTTGGTCCACTCCTCTTCAATGGCTGTGCGAAGTTGCTGGATATTGGCAAGAACTGGTACACTCTGTTGTATACGCCGGTCCAGAGCATCCCAAACATGCTCAATGGGTGACATATCTGGTGAGTATGCCGGCCATGCAAGAACTGGGACATTTTCAGCTTCCAAGAATTGTGTATAGATCCTTGCAACATGGGGCCGTGCATTATCCTGCTGCAACATGAGGTGATGTTCTTGGATGGCACAACAATGGGCCTCAGGATCTCATCACGGTATCTCTGTGCATTCAAAATGCCATCAATAAAATGCAACTGTGTTCTTCGTCCATAACAGACGCCTGCCCATACCATAACCCCACCGCCACCATGGGCCACTCGATCCACAACACTGACATCAGAAAACTGCTCACCCACACGACGCCACACACGCTGTCTGCCATCTGCCCTGAACAGTGTGAACCGGGATTCATCCGTGAAGAGAACACCTCTCCAACGTGCCAAACGCCAGCGAATGTGAGCATTTGCCCGCTCAAGTCGGTTACGACGACGAACTGGAGTCAGGTCGAGACCCCGATGAGGACGACGAGCATGCAGATGAGCTTCCCTGAGACGGTTTCTGACAGTTCGTGCAGAAATTCTTTGGTTATGCAAACCGATTGTTTCAGCAGCTGTCCGAGTGG
This sequence comes from Thalassophryne amazonica, assembly GCF_902500255.1. Taxonomy (NCBI): domain Eukaryota; kingdom Metazoa; phylum Chordata; class Actinopteri; order Batrachoidiformes; family Batrachoididae; genus Thalassophryne; species Thalassophryne amazonica. The sequence goes on along the minus strand of NC_047112.1, from coordinate 29,778,358 downwards.
CTGGTCTCAGACGATCATGGAGGTGAACATGCTGGTTGGATGTACTGCCAAATTCTCTGAAACGCCTTTGGAGATGGCTTATGGTAGAGAAATGAACATTCAATACATGAGCAACAGCTCTGGTTGACATTCCTGCTGTCAGCATGCCAATTGCATGCTCCCTCAAATCTTGTGACATCTGTGGCATTGTACTGTGTGATAAAACTGCACCTTTCAGAGTGGCCTTTTATTGTGGGCAGTCTAAGGCACACCTGTGCACTAATCATGGTGTCTAATCAGCATCTTGATATGGCACACCTGTGAGGTGGGATGGATTATCTCAGCAAAGGAGAAGTGCTCACTATCACAGATTTAGACTGGTTTGTGAACAATATTTGAGGGAAATGGTGATATTGTGTATGTGGAAAAAGTTTTAGATCTTTGAGTTCATCTCATACAAAATGGGAGCAAAACCAAAAGTGTTGCGTTTATATTTTTGTTGAGTATATGTGACTAAAAAGATTAATCCAGGTTTTGAGTATATTTCTTATTGTTACATGGGAAACAAGGTACCAGTAGATTCAGTAGATTCTCACAAATCCAACAAGACCAAGCATTCATGATATGCACACTCTTAAGGCTATGAAATTGGGCTATTAGTAAAAAAAAGTAGAAAAAGGGGTGTTCACAATAATAGTTGCATCTGCTGTTGATGCTACAAACTCAAAACTATTATGTTCAAACTGCTTTTTAGCAATCCTGTGAATCACTAAACTAGTATTCAGTTGTATAACCACAGTTTTTCATGATTTCTTCACATCTGCGAGGCATTCATTTTGTTGGTTTGGAACCAAGATTTTGCTGGTTTACTAGTGTGCTTGGGGTCATTGTCTTGTTAAAACACCCATTTCAGGGGCATGTCCTCTTCAGCATAAGGCAACATGACCTCTTCAAGTATTTTGACATATCCAAACTGATCCATGATACCTGGTATGTGATATATAGGCCCAACACCATAGTAGGAGAAACATGCCCATATCATGATGCTTGCACCACCATGCTTCACTGTCTTCACTGTGAACTGTGGCTTGAATTCAGGGTTTGGGGGTCGTCTCACAAACTGTCTGCAGCCCTTGGACCCAAAAAGAACAGTTTTACTCTCATCAGTCCACAAAATATTCCTCCATTTCTCTTTAGGCCAGTTGATGTGTTCTTTGGCAAATTGTAACCTCTTCTGCACGTCTTTTATTTAACAGAGGGACTTTGCGGGGGAGTCTTGCAAATAAATTACCTTCACACAGGCGTCTTCTAACTGTCACAGCACTTACAGGTAACTCCAGACTGTCGATCATCCTGGAGCTGATCAATGGGTGAGCCTTTGCCATTCTGGTTATTCTTCTATCCATTTTGATGGTTGTTTTCCGTTTTTCTCCTACGCATCTGTTTTTTTTTTTGTCCATTTTAAAACATGCACCTGCGTATAAGTTTTCCCCTCTCCAATCAACTTTTTAATCAAACTACGCTGTTCTTCTGAACAATGTCTTGAATGTCCCATTTTCCTCAGGCTTTCAAAGAGAAAAGCATGTTCAACAGGTGCTGGCTTCATCCTTAAATAGGGGACACCTGAGTCACACCTGTTTGTTCCAGAAAATGGACAAACTCACTGACTGAATTCCACACTACTATTATTGTGAACACCCCCTTTTCTACTTTTTTTACTAATAGTCCAATTTCATAACCTTAAGAGTGTGCATATCATGAATGCTTGGTCTTGTTGGATTTGTGAGAATCTACTCAATCTACTGGTACCTTGTTTCCCATGTAACAATAAGAAATATACAACCCCTGGCAAAAATTTTGGAATCACCGGCCTCGGAGGATGTTCATTCAGTTGTTTAATTTTGTAGAAAAATAGCAGATCACAGACATGACACAAAACTAAAGTCATTTCAAATGGCAACTTTCTGGCTTTAAGAAACACTATAAGAAATCAGGAAAAAAAAAATTGAGGCAGTCAGTAACAGTTACTTTTTTAGACCAAGCAGAGGGAAAAAAATATGGAATCACTCAATTCTGAGGAAAAAATTATGGAATCACCCTGTAAATTTTCATCCCCAAAACTAACACCTGCATCAAATCAGATCTGCTCGTTAGTCTGCATCTAAAAAGGAGTGATCACAGCTTGGAGAGCTGTTGCACCAAGTGGACTGACATGAATCATGGCTCCAACACGAGAGATGTCAATTGAAACAAAGGAGAGGATTATCAAACTCTTAAAAGAGGGTAAATCATCACGCAATGTTGCAAAAGATGTTGGTTGTTCACAGTCAGCTGTGTCTAAACTCTGGACCAAATACAAACAACATGGGAAGGTTGTTAAAGGCAAACATACTGGTAGACCAAGGAAGACATTAAAGCGTCAAGACAGAAAACATAAAGCAATATGTCTCAAAAATCAAAAATGCACAACAAAACAAATGAGCAACGAATGGGAGGAAACTGGAGTCAACGTCTGTGACCGAACTGTAAGAAACCGCGTAAAGGAAATGGGATTTACATACAGAAAAGCTAAACGAAAGCCATCATTAACACCTAAACAGAAAAACACAAGGTTACAATGGGCTAAGGAAAAGCAATCATGGACTGTGGATGAAAGTCATATTCAGTGATGAATCTCGAATCTGCATTGGGCAAGGTGATGATGCTGGAACTTTTGTTTGGTGCCGTTCCAATGAGATTTATAAAGATGACTGCCTGAAGAGAACATGTAAATTTCCACAGTCATTGATGATATGGGGCTGCATGTCAGGTAAAGGCACTGGGGAGATGGCTGTCATTACATCATAAATAAATGCACAAGTTTATGTTGATATTTTGGACACTTTTCTTATCCCATCAATTGAAAGGATGTTTGGGGATGATGAAATCATTTTTCAAGATGATAATGCATCTTGCCATAGAGCAAAAACTGTGAAAACATTCCTTGCAAAAAGACACATAGGGTCAATGTAATGGTCTGCAAATAGTCCAGATCTTAATCCAATTGAAAATCTTTGGTGGAAGTTGAATAAAATGGTCCATGACAAGGCTCCAACCTGCAAAGCTGATCTGGCAACAGCAATCAGAGAAAGTTGGAGCCAGATTGATGAAGAGTACTGTTTGTCACTCATTAAGTCCATGCCTCAGAGACTGCAAGCTGTTATAAAAGCCAGACGAGGTGCAACAAAATACTAGTGATGTGTTGGAGCGTTCTTTTGTTTTTCGTGATTCCATAATTTTTTCCTCAGAATTGAGTAATTCCATATTTTTTTCCCTCTGCTTGGTCTAAAAAAGTAACCGTTACTGACTGCCACAATTTTTTTTCTTTATTTCTTATAGTGTTTCTTAAAGCCAGAAAGTTGCCATTTTAAATGACTTTAGTTTTGTGTCATGTCTGTGATCTGCTTTTTTTCTACAAAATTAAACAACTGAATGAACATCCTCTGAGGCCAGTGATTCCATAATTATTGCCAGGGGTTGTACTCAAAACCTGGATTAATCTTTTTAGTCACATAGCACTACTATTATTCTGAACACTACTGTGTGTGTGTGTGTATATATATATATATATATAAATAAAACTAAATTTGCCGGGGGGGGGGACAGTCATCAAAAACCCTCCAGAATGCATCCCTGTACATCAAAATCCCAAAATGTTCTGTGGGCCTTCAGCCAGCCGCAGACCTCCTGTCGACCAAAGTCCACTCTCATCAAAAAAGACCCCCACCCCCTCACCTGTTCAGATCCTGGCTACGGGCCTGTATGACAGTAAGTGACAGTACGAATGCGTAAACATGTCCTATTTCAACCAGCTCCCAAGCTCTGTTGTTGTTGTTGTTGTTCCGGTCCTTCAAGAAGCCTCAGAATGTCCCATTTGACCTCAAATTTTCAAAAGCTCCGCACCGCTCTGCTCCCTCGCATCTGGTGCCACCCCCTTGCTAACTTTTCCTAGAAAAACCCCCACTTACTGTTAGACCAGGAGTGTTCAATATGTTGGCAGCAATCTGAATGACTGAAGCTGCAAAAATACTTTATTGAAATTATCCACTTGTCAACAATTTAAATTTCAGCTGCAGGAATTCAAAATTCATAACTTCTACTTTTCTGATAAAGAGAACCAGGATTTCATGACTGTATATTGGCAGGATTATCAAAAAATTAGATATTGATTGAATAAACTCACGGCCTGTGATTCAAACCTTTCAGTGTTTTGGACAGGTGACCTCCAGCTTTAAGAGTCAATGAGCTAAATCTCAACGTGAAACTGCAGCACTCACCGTCTGCTCACCGCCTCCAAACAGGGGTGTCCACCGTCCTGCATTTCAACCGTGCCAAGCCAGCACCAGCATGTCTTAGTTTTTAAAGGCGAGTGTGTGTCAGTTGTGGTCAAAGCTCAGACTGGATGGTAGGCCTCAGAATGTTAAATTAATTAAGCATGGAGGCAGTGTGACCTTGACATACAACAGCTCAGGGACGGTAGGAAGAAGCTTCACTATTGGAGACAGACTGGGAAATCAGTCGTGTTGCAGCGTGGGGGTCAAAAGGTCAGCGGTGCAGATATAATTCTCACAGGAATTGTGGGTGGAGGACTGGGACGGGGATTTGTCTCTGTGTGAGTGCACGTATAAAAAGACACAATATATGACAGGCATCATCAACAGGAGATTCAGTTCTTAATCACTGCTCCAGCCTGCCTTTGCAACTCATAATGATGACAAACGTTCAAACTGTTGCCTGCAGTCGAAAAAGCAGTTGTTGAGCCAAGTACAATGGCCCTCAGAGACAGCTTAAAAGCCAGCAGGTGCATCAGCGTTTCCTTTTACACCGCAAAATGTCACTGCAGTGGAAATACTTCTAAATTAGTAAAACAGTTATGTTCAGATTATTCATTAGTCTTTCCACCTTTTAACCTATTAACAGCACATCCTCTCCAGCCCCTTACTGTTTGGTTAAGTTCAAAATCCTCCTATTCTAAATTCATAATTACAGTGTGGCCCCTCTTCCTCATTCCTGGCTAAGGCCAGTGCAGATTCTTCTTGCTCTGTTGTGTTTCTCTCTCTCTCTCTCTCTGAGGGGCAGCACTTCAGGGATCTGCTGATTAGATTAGAGCCTTCTAGTCCCTCTGGGCAGATCGAGAACACAGATGCAAATCGCTGCCAATAGAAAGTGTGCCATCGTTACCCCACGACAACAATGCTGCTCCGTCTACAAGTCAACTACAGGTGCATTTTTATCAGGTGTATCATATCTCTACTTTTTAGTCACGTCTGTGTGCGACAAAAAAAGTATTTAAATAAATAAATAGCAAAATATATAGTGAATTATAATGCCAAAAACTGGTTGTATTTATTCTATGACACGATAAATCATAAACAGGGCCCAGGCTAATTTGGTCTTTGTGCATTTTTTTTTCTAACATTAGCAGAGATTTTACCCAGTGCAGTTTTATAAGGGCGGCACAGTGGTTTAGTGGTTGCCTCACAGCAAAAAGGTTGTGGGATTGCTTTCCACCTGGGGCCTTTCTGTGTGGACTTTGCGTGTTCTCCCCGTGTTTGCATGGGTTCCCTCAAGGTGCTCCAGCTTCCTCCCACTTCCAAAGACATGCGGGTTAGGCAAACTGCAAACTTTAAATTGACCGTAGGTGTGCGAGTGTGTGTTTGTGGCCCTGCGACAGATAGGTATCCTGTCTAGGGTGTATCCTGCCTCACCTCTGATGACTGCTGTGATTGCCTTCATTAGACACAGATACAGTGAGGAAAATAAGTATTTGAACACCCTGTGATTTTGCAAGTTCTCCCACTTAGAAATCATGGAGGGGTCTGAAATTTTCATCTTAGGTGCATGTCCACTGTGAGAGACATAATCTAAAAAAAAAACAAAAAACTGGAAATCACAATGTATGATTTTTTTTTAATAATTTATTTGTATGTTACTGCTGCAAATAAGTATTTGACCTCCTACCAACCAGCAATAATTCTGGCTCACACAGACCTGTTAATTTTTCTTTAAGAAGCCCTCTTATTCTGCACTCTTTACCTGTATTAATTACACCTGTTTGAACTTTTTACCTGTATAAAACACACCTGTTCACACACTCAGTCAATCACACTCCAACCTGTCCACCATAGCCAAGACCAAAGAGCTGTCTAAGGACACCAGGGACAAAACTGTAGACCTGCACAAGGCTGGGATGGACTACAGGACAACAGGCAAGCAGCTTGGTAGAAGACAACAACTGTTATGATTATTTATTAGAAAGTGGAAGAAACACAAGATGACTCAATCTCCCTCGGAAATTTAGTGAGAATTCATTAAGTAGTTTTGAAGTAATCCTTCAAAGCATATATAAAGTGAAATCTTGATCCAGAATCTGGATTTGGATCCCCTCCAAAATTTTATGGAATCTTCCATGGCGTAATATGTGTCTGTGTTAAAAATCTGTGCAGTAGTTTTGACGTAATCCTACTAACAGTAATCCTTCAAAGCGTATATAAAGTGAAACTTGATCCTGATCCGGATCAACTCCAAAATTTAATGGGTTCTTCCTTGGCCTAATATGTATTTGTGGTCAAAATTTCGTCAAAATCCGTGCAGTAGTTTTGATGTAATCCTGCTCAAGACAGACAGACATCCTTGGCAGATGTAAAAATTGAAATTAAATTAAAAATGAATGTAAGATAGTGAAACATTGATCTGATTACTCCTCTGTGACATTTAAATACAGATGAGGACAAAAATATCAGTCCCCTATGAAGCTGAATGTTTTCGTCAAAATTATCCAAGTGTTTTTTTAAAAGAGCAAAGAATTTAACACAGTATTTCTAAACATTCTAGTTTGATTTTTGGATGTTTACATTATTTTACTTTGCACACAGAAACAAAATTATTTCACAAAAACCAAAAACTGCCAGGGTCAAAATAACTGGCCCCTTAAGAACTGATGTTTTTGCTGAGCCACAGCACAAACCACAATGTGCTTTAAGTTTGTAATGCTAAAAATGTATAAAATCAAGTGTCAACAGGGTTATTTTCCAATATACACACACAGTATAAAAACTTATTTAAGGGCTTGAGCTACCACTTGAGTAAACAACATACCAAAAAACAAAAGAAATCAGTTTAGACTTGACAAAAAAGAATTGTTACTGCTCACAAAGCAGGAGGAGGTGTTATCACAGTGTCTCCAAGTGTCAAGAACTGGAGTGAGAAGTATCATCAAGAAATTCAAAGAGAGATACACACAGCACAGAACAAGCCTGGCAGAGGTAGGAAGTGAAAGATTTCAAAGACTCTGGAAAGAAAACTAGTGAGAAATGTGTCTAAAGACCTCACAACAACTGCCCACACACTAGCCAAGTTGGGAATTGTAATCTCAAAAAAAACAATCACTAGAGCCCTGGACAGGAATGGACTGTGAGGTTGCAAACCAAGAAAAACTCCACTTCTGCAGAAGAGATGCCTCCAAGCCACACTGAAGTATGCCAAGGACAACCTGGAGAAAGACTGTGCATACTGGAAGCATGCCCTTTGGCCAAAAGAGACAAAACTAGGGCTCTTTGGCTGTAAAGATGTTGCTTATGTTTGGAGAAAGAAGGAAGAGAGGTTTATAACCCAAAAACACAGTCCCACAGTGATACATGGCGGTGGGAGTATTATGCTGTGGGGATGCTTCAGTGTGTCTGGAACTGAGAATCTTCTCAAAGAGGCAGGAATCATGAAGGATATGTGAAGATTAGGAAAGAAAACCTCAAGCAGTCAGCAGGAAAACTGGGCCTGGGTCATCGCTTTGTCTTCCAACATGGCAACAACCATAAAACATGAGTCACTCGCGGTGAAGAACTACCTCCAGAAGATCAACCTGAAAGTCACTGACTGGACTGCACAAAGCCCTGACTGGAAGACTGCAGGCTGTTATCCAGCAAACAGGGCACAGAACTGGCTATTGGCATCAAGACAGATAATAATTTTGACCCTGGTAGTTTTTTTTTTTGTTTTGTTTCTGTGTGCAAAGTAAAATAATGCATGCATCCAAAATAAAACTAGGATGTTTAGAAATGTTGAGCTGAAAATTCCTTGCTGCTAAAATTTTTTGAAGGAAATGTTAAATTTCATAGGGGGGGGGGGCTAATAATTCTGTCCTCCTCTTTAAGTGAAGGGAAACATCCTCCAATAATTACATGACTCTTCTTCCTGTAAATTAGACAACACATGCTCGCACAGACACAAGCGCCAAATAAAAGACCTTCATGTACATAAAAACATGCTGTATTTTCCAGAATTCACAGTTTTTTCTGTATTACCAGCTACTTAATTGGGTGTTTTTGTGTATTGTTGTAGTGTAATTTTCATTATTGCCATTTGTTAATTTATTATTGGAGCATATTTTGTGTAGTGTTTTGATTCCTGGAGGACTCCTATATAAATAGTTCTTCTTATTATTATTAATAATAATAAGTGCACCATTTTTTTCAGTATACAAGTCGCAGGACCTCCCAAACTGGTGACAAAAAATGCAATTTATATTTCCCCAAAATACGGTAGCTTTAATAAAAGTGTGGATTTAAATCCTACTCTGTAACTAGCAATAATCCACAGTTAGCTGTCTCACAATTGTGCACAAGTACACATGCATACAAAAGTTACAAAAAGCCTGATACAGGACTGACACGTTATATTCCAAAAACAATGCAAGAACAACAGCTTTACACACTCACATTCAGTATGTGAACATGTTAAACATCTTAACCATGAAAGTGTATGTGTGCAGGGAACATGCTTGTTGCATGTTCATGTGAGGGATCAGCAGCGTGTCCCCTCAGCATCCCCTAATGCCCTGGATCTGGGACAGAGCCTTGATGGAATCACAGGAAATTGGATTGTGTTCCATTTTCTTTGGAAGTAGCCTGGGAGGGACGCTCCATCCCCACCCCCAATACCTGCAGTTAGCTACCGTGGCATTTCCCCCTCCGATGCAACCGTGTTCCCATCCAATTACGGAGCCACGTCGACTCAAACCTCTGCTTTCACGTGTCATCCAAAGTTTCGCCTTGCGGTGCAGAAATGCTGGGCTGGATGTCAGCACAGTGCTCAATAAAGTAGCTGCTTGCACAAGGCCAGCAGCAGAGATCTAGTATGCTGTAGTGTATCACCTTAATGGTCTGGGCCAATATGCTTAGGAGCAGCATGGACTGCTCTATTAGGACGATTGCAGTTTTGCTGAATTCAGGTCATACTAATCTATCATTTGTACCACACAAATGATGTGAAGCAAGATGAATGAAAGAGAAGAGAGTGGATAGAGGGTATAAGAGATGTGGTGCAGTGCAGAGTCTCAACTTTATACCCTCAAGACATCCAACTACAGCCCTGTACCCAATTTCAATTTGTTTATTTGACTGAAACTACTTTGACATGATTCATTTCCAGGAAACATGACAAATAAATGGATTTGGTATTTTTCTCTGTAGTATCTAATGAAATATTGAAGCAGCCATCCTGCTTTGTTTACACCTGATCCCATCAGATCTCAGAAGAGGATGGGCTGTGTGTATATCATTTCTGTATCCAAAGCAACATTTGCCATCAAAGTACCCTATAGGTGGAGAAATGGACGTTAAGGTGATAACTGTACAATCATTTTAAGGATATACAATCATACTTGATCGTGTTCACCCTTCTAAGGTAAAGCTGGCACGCCAAAAAACTGTACCCTTTTAGGTCCATTCCTTTACCTTCATGTCTTAGTGCAGAGCCCGTCAAAGAAGGAGGACATATTTTGAGCTGCTAAATACATCCCAACAGCATTGATATCATTTCCACTGGAAAACTGGTTACCATGTAGGTGGGATTCCTGATTACAAAACATGCCAAAGTAGGGTTTGAGTCAAGTCTGGCGAGTAAATCATCGTCACTGTCTCTACTTGACAGAATGAAGTAGAGATTTCTTGACACGCTAACATGTTAACATGCATCCCAGCCAAGTCTAAAAAGTGCATCATCTCTTCTGCACATCAAAAGAAGCCATTTTTTTTTCTATTTAATGCTATAGTCAGATGACAAGTTTAATCCACAACCAAATAATGGTATAGATGGAGAAGCTCAAAGTTTACAACAAATATTGATAAATGCAGAGAACTCTCAGCACAATGGAGGATAGGTGATTGATTTCTTTTATGATAAATGATCCTTGTTGGAGTGGTAACATAACATGCTGGGTGAACAGGGTGAAAACTGTTTTCAGTCTGGGTTTCTTCTACAATGTTTTCTGGTGTCAACAGGTACACACTGAGGCCAATAGTATGCAATCCCGCACAAACGAATGGTTGAGGTGATGCCGTCGTGTAGCAGTCAAAGAACTGAAAATCCATCTGAACGAGCATGAGGCCATAGTTCAAAGCCAAAATTGGACATTTCATCCACTGCCACCTGTGTTGACTGAACAAAGACATTCTCTTACACGCTTGCTACCAGATTTCCATTTGTCCCCAATTGTTGCTTTCAACTGTGATAATTCTTATTCATGAACAGACTATTAATGGTTTTACCCGCACTTTATTATGCTTGAGTTTTACTCATACTAACTTTGAAAAAGGCTTCAACTGCAAAGAAATTAAGATAAACAATTTTTGTATGTAGCTATGAGGTATTACATCATCTTCAAATAAACCTTGCAGTGCAATGGGAGCCAGTGGGATGAGGCAATGAAGCCCAAAAATTAACAAGCACAGCTAACAAGCTAGACTCAGTTCAGGTGTTTATTAAATCATATTTGAGGGGTTGAGCAGTGGTTCTCATAACGATTTTGCTTTGGTGTGACCATTAAAAATTCTGACCCCTTTATTTCCTCAGCAATCTTGGAGGATCTCAACCTAAAGTCCTCAAGCTACTAAAACTACTATCACCGTTAGCATCTTACTGACAAGCTCAGCTAACAGGCTAACCTTGGTTCTGGGTGTTTATTGCATCAGATTTTTGGGGGCTAAGGGGTGGTTCTCATAATGATTTTGCTTTGGTATGGGCATACATGACCCGCTTATTTCTTCAGTAATGGTTTCACAACCAAATGTCATGAACCTTCCGATAGCTGCTCCAAACACTGTTGGCATCCAAAACGACATGAAAAATAATTTCACTTGATGCAAATACGTAACACGTCTTAAGTGATTCGTTAAGAGAATTAACCACACAACAAACCATATTATTATTACAGATATTTGTAATAAAATTCTCAAAAGAAGACAAGCCTTCACAGTAGCTGCAGCCATCAGCCTGCTGAGCCTCTGACTGGCTGCAGTGCCAACACACGAGCAAAAAAAACAAAACAACAACAACAAAAAAAAGAGACAAATAATAAACAAACAAACAAACAAAAAATCCTGCAAACACAGTGGTCACGCCCCTAATGTGTTAGGAGAACTGGGCTTTGTTGTGTAGTGAGTGTGAGACTGAACATGATGATGATGATGTTGATGTCTGAAAGACAGTAAATACATATTTAAATTATATGTATTTTAAATATATGACATTACAGGTATTTTATTTGCATTTCTTCAACTTGCTTCAGCAGACCCCTGAGCAACAGTTGATTAAAATAACCAAGTGGCCAGTAGTTACAGTCCTTTTCAAACAGGTCATTCTCTGACTAATACAATACGGCCACTGCATTTATTTATTTTATCTTTTGCATTATGCATTCTAATCAATGGGTATTTCTGATAATAATAATAATGCCCTGTGATAGACTGGCAGCCTGTCCAGGGTGTACCCTACCTCTCACCCAATGACCACTGGGATAGCCTCCAGCCCCACGTGACCCTTAATTAAAATAAGAGTTTCGAAAATGAATTTCTGTATGACAATAATTTAAAAATATTCCCCTTCATTTTTTGGTGAGAGACTGCACATTCCAAAGGACTCTCATAGATACACTCAAGTCTATCAAAAAGTACAAGTCCCCTTGACCTATCACTGCGCTGAAACACACTTTTAGAATGTCTGTGGCTGAGCCTCAGAATGGTTAACGGTCACACGGCTGTCAAATGTATCACCAGCTGCTGCAGAGTCTGGTGCAGGAGCCAAGTCTGCAATGTGTCACATCTTTCACTGACACTAACAGCTTTCTTTTAAGACCACACTAATCCACCCCAACACCCACCAGGGCTAGGTACACATGCAGGAGATATTGGACTTAGTTTTTTTTTTATAGTGTAAGACCTTATTTTCTTTATTGTTTCACAAGCAAACAAGTTATTTTTCTTAAAAAGCCAACTGTTTTCCACTATCTCTGTGTGTGTGTGTGTGTGTGTATATATATATATATATATATACACACACACACACACACACTGGAATTTCTAATATTTACTAATAATTGATAACTAATAAAGATTAATAATTTTTTCTGCTTCTCTCTTTTTGCTTGAGGTTGCCTAAGTTGAACTGATATGTATCCGCATGTTTGTTTGACACAGTTTTTACACAGGGATGCGCTTAATAATGGAAATCCACATGGTCTTGAACCAGGAACTTTCTGTTTTGGTGTCAATAATTTGAAAAAACAATCAGAAACAAAACAATTTAAAAGCAGTATGGCTCCAAGTCTATTCTTAGTAAGTCACCACTGCAATCATTTTGTGACGTGAACAATTTTGGGAACCCACTGAACCTTGAGCCAACACAATGGGCAGACGCTGCTGAGCCCAACACAGTACTTTACATCGACTACTACAAAGTGCAGTACGTCCCTTCGGCTGCTCCCTTGTTTACACTCGGGGTCGCCACAGCAAATCCAAGGTGGATCTGCATGTTTAATTGGCACAGGTTTTACGCCGAATTCCCTTCCTGACGCAACTCCACATTACATGGAGAAATGTGGCAGGGGTGGGATTCGAACCCGGAACCATCTGCACTGAAACCAAGCACATTAACCACTTGGCCACCACCCTACTACAAAGTGCAATCATGAGAAATCTGCTGCCAGTTTCGGTAACAAAACAAGAAAATAGTGCTTGTATTTCCAGAGTAAAAACTATGTTCAGAGAATCTAACAACAGAAGACATGCAAATCAGAACAATAGTGGTCAATACAGGCCCCAAGGCCCACTGGTGTTGGTGCTTATCTACAGACTCTGCAGCGTGAAGTGGATGAGACTCTACAACTCTCCCTGGACAGGATGCCAGTCCATCGTTGGTTACTTCCCCAGCCAAGGCTAGTACCCACTTTTACAGCTGGGGGAACTATGCAGATGAAGCGTCTCGTCCAATGATACACACAGGTAGCATGACCAGGAAACAAACCAGATCTACATATTGGTAGCCCAATATATTGACTGAGCTACCTGCTCTACCATCTACAGAAGAAAAAAATTATAAGATGTTTCTACTGAAATATGAGCTGCTACATTTCAATTCTGAAGCCAATGGGTTGAAGACAAGTGATTTACGCTGTGATGTGCTTAAATTATGAGTCCTTAAATATACTTAATTTGTACCACTAAGGCTGAGAACCAATTCTGGAAAGGGGGCATCTATACTAAATCTCTTTTCTGACATCATAAATTATCTTGTTCATAGCCCTTTGTTCAACTATTGTATCCACACGCTGGACCGCCCCTGGCCAAGCATCAGCTTCCTCCACTTTTTTTTGAAGAAAGATGGTTAGACACCCACCCAAAATGTAATTATCTTTATTAAAGTTGATTAAATATCTAGCATAAAATAAATTAATTTCTTGACCCCGACACACCATAAAAAGCAAAACATAATGAGTTTTCACAAGGTTTTTAAATCAACTTCTTGGGGTCTGACCTGTGACCATCAATATTAAATTGAAATGTGCTCTTATTTTGAAAGACTCTTAGGCAAGAAACAGGAAGTGTTCTGGAACAATGCGCCCCCCCCCCCCCCCAAGTTCAATGTAAGTACATAATATAATTGTAAATACGTTAAAAATATAAAAATACATGGATGACACAAGAAAGAGAAAACACTTATTTCTATTGTGGTCCACTGAAAAAATAAAATGTCAAAATAGAAGTAATAATAAAATATAATAGTGTGTATATGATAACAAAAATCTAAATTTATAAATATATTAAGACAGACAATGAACATAAAAAAATTACGTAATTAACAGCAAATCAAAGGACTGAATTCTTCTTCTAGACACTGTTGAGGTGTAAGGTCAAAGATTCCAAAAAACATTCTGGACTCAGGCACCGTCATTGTAGCAACTTTGCATAATTACCACCCTTGAAAAATGTCAACTACCTATTTTATAAACAATACCCAATCTAGAGCCCATGGATCCCCATGGGCAACACGCTAGTGATATATTATTTCTTTATTTGTAAGCTCCTCTGTTTCTCAATCTCTCTTTATTCCATTTTAGGGCTTTATCTTGATGATCTATGCACACGGGAAAATGCATGGCATAAGTGCATTTGGGGCATGTCCGACTCCACTTACCTACTTACATGGCGTGTAATGTAAGTGGAAAGTAGGGGGCGCAGGGCTCAGAAGGGTTGTATTTAGTCAATTAGTTATGGGTGTGTTGTTACTTACACAACATGTACACTGGGTGTAAAAATGACAACTGCTTGCCCTATAAGTGATATTTGCACTGCACTGCATGCTGGTCTGTGCCTGGTGCAAGATAGGGCCCTTCACATTTTGTCTCATATTCTTCTCTCTTATTAAAGTTACATTCAGTCCTTCCTCCTCTCTCCGCCTCTCCCTTTTCTTCCCCTCTACTGTCCCTGACAGCCACATTAAACAAGTGGTAAAAAATGGACAAGCAATTATGATTTATGATCAATGCATGCAGCAGCTGCTGACTTTTATAATGACAGCAGCCGGGGAGAGAAAGTGGGCGAGAAAGCCAATGAGTGTGTGTGTGTGTGTGTGTGAGTGTGCGCAACAGTCTCCAGGGTGTGTGTTGGAGAGATGAGGGGTGAATCGATAGGCGACTGGGATCGTTGGTATGCAGATTCCAGCAGATAGCATTATGATGAGCAGGTGCCATTAATCAGAAAACAGCACACACATCCAGATGGAGGAGAGGAAGACGGATTATGCAGCATCAACTTCGTGGCCCAAGCACAAAATCACCATGAACTTCACAAACTTTCCCAATGTCCTTTAAATAAAATTTATCAATGTATGCTTCGAGCATTAAAGGTCCTATGAACAACACATTAAACATTAATGTAGCAGCCAAGAGCTATTTTCTATGTAAAGACATAGCAATGTAATGGCATCATGTGCAGAGGATGTAGCAACACTCCCCCTGTGTGTGTGGGAATCCAAGCTTTTCATGGCCACACCACCTACATGAGCATGTTTAGTACATGTGAATCTTGTGATGTGAAACCATGCCCCCCCCCCCCCCCCGCTCCATGTTTTCACTGAGACCGTTGTGATTGAACATGTAAGATGACAGAGAGCAGGTACATTACAGAAATTCCGCCCCCAACAAAGCACATTCAATGGCTGAAAAGGCCACTGACCAACAACAAGAAATTAAACCGAAATGTGATGTCACCTATAGGTTTTCTGAAGAGCAGGTTAGAAATTCAAGTGATGTAGCGCTGGATGTCACCATTTTCCACCATTTTCGCTGAACTTGACTCTGTCAAACTCCTAGTCAGCCCATAAATTCGAAAAGTGGCCTGCTAGTAGCTGGCCACCTGGGTGGTAGGTGTCATTTAATCAATCACTCCCCTAATTCTTCATAACTTCATGACTCAACTGCTGAGTTGAGGAACTTAACCAAAACGAATTCATAAAAAAAAAAAAATTACAGACAGATTCTATCCTTCTGCTCTAAAATTCTTGGAAAAGTGGTTTCATGGCATCTTGTGGATTACCTTGCTGATAGTCACCTCTTTGAGTCACTGCAGTTGGCGTGTAGAACGCACCACTCCACAGACACAGCACTTAATAAAGTGGTGAATGAGCCTCGCCTTGCGATGGATTCAGATACCACTACAGTGGTGCTATTGTTAGACAGTCAATCATTGTATATTATTGGATAGACATGAGTTATTTTGGCATTAATGGCCATGTTCTCGCATGGTTGACATCTTACTTATCTCGTGCTCTCTCCGTCTTCTACAACAATGTTACTTCAACGCTTGTTCCAGTCAAATATGGAGTACTGCAGAGGTCCGTACTAGGCCCTCTATTTCTATGCTTAAATCTATTTAAGCATAAAAATTCAAAAAGAAAAAATAATATAGCACCTTCAACTGCACCACAGACTAAAACAGTTAAATGTGGTCTATTAAACATTAGATCTCTCTCTTCTAAGTCCCTGTTAGTAAATGATATAATAATTGATCAACATATTGATTTATTCTGCCTTACAGAAACCTGGTTACAGCAGGATGAATATGTTAGTTTAAATGAGTCAACACCCCCCAGTCACACTAACTGCCAGAACGCTCGTAGCACCGGCCGAGGCAGAGGATTAGCAGCAGTCTTCCACTCCAGCTTATTAATTAATCCAAAACCCAGACAGAGCTTTAATTCATTTGAAAGCTTGATTCTTAGTCTTGTCCATCCAAATTGGAAGTCCCAAAAAACAGTTTTATTTGTTGTTATCTATCGTCCACCTGGTCGTTACTGTGAGTTTCTCTGTGAATTTTCGGACCTTTTGTCGGACTTAGTGCTTAGCTCAAATAAGATAATTATAGTGGGCGATTTTAACATCCACACAGATGCTGAGAATGACAGCCTCAACACTACATTTAATCTATTGTTAGACTCGATTGGCTTTGCTCAAAATGTAAATGAGTCCACCCACCACTTTAATCATACCTTAGATCTTGTTCTGACTTATGGTATGGAAATTGAAGACTTAACAGTATTCCCTGAAAACTCCCTTCTGTCTGATCATTTCTTAATAACATTTACATTTACTCTGATGGACTACCCAGCAGTGGGGAATAAGTTTCATTACAGTAGAAGTCTTTCAGAAAGCGCTGTAACTAGATTTAAGGATATGATTCCTTCTTTATGTTCTCCAATGCCATATACCAACACAGGGCAGAGTAGCTACCTAAACTCTATGTGAGTGAGATAGATTACCTCGTCAATAGTTTTATATCCTCACTGAGGACAACTTTGGATGCTGTAGCTCCTCTGAAAAAGAGAGCCTTAAATCAGAAGTGCCTGACTCCGTGGTATAACTCAAACTCGCAGCTTAAAGCAGATAACCCGTAAGTTGGAGAGGAAATGGCGTCTCACTAATTTAGAAGATCTTCACTTAGCCTGGAAAAAGAGTCTGTTGCTCTATAAAAAAGCCCTCCGTAAAGCTAGAACATTTTACTACTCATCACTAATTGAAGAAAATAAGAACAACCCCAGGTTTCTTTTCAGCACTGTAGCCAGGCTGACAAAGACATATCGTTCTCTTTGGCTGCTTTCAGTGATGCTGGTATTTGGTTAGACTCTTTCTCTCTGATTGTTCTGTCTGAGTTATTTTCATTAGTTACTGCCTCCAAACCATCAACATGTCTATTAGACCCCATTCCTACCAGGCTGCTCAAGGAAGCCCTACCATTAATTAATGCTTCGATCTTAAATATGATCAATCTATCTTTGTTAGTTGGCTATGTACCACAAGCTTTTAAGGTGGCAGTAATTAAACCATTACTTAAAAAGCCATCACTTGACCCAGCTATGTTAGCTAATTATAGGCCAATCTCCAACCTTCCTTTTCTCTCAAAAATTCTTGAAAGGGTAGTTGTAAAACAGCTAACTGATCATCTGCAGAGGAATGGTCTATTTGAAGAGTTTCAGTCAGGGTTTAGAATTCATCATAGTACAGAAACAGCATTAGTGAAGGTTACAAATGATCTTCTTATGGCCTCAGACAGTGGACTCATCTCTGTACTTGTTCTGTTAGACCTCAGTGCTGCTTTTGATACTGTTGACCATAAAATTTTATTATAGAGATTAGAGCATGCCATAGGTATTAAAGGCACTGCGCTGCGGTGGTTTGAATCATATTTATCTAATAGATTACAATTTGTTCATGTAAATGGGGAATCTTCTTCACAGACTAAGGTTAATTATGGAGTTCCACAAGGTTCTGTGCTAGGACCAATTTTATTCACTTTATACATGCTTCCCTTAGGCAGTATTATTAGACAGCATTGCTTAAATTTTCATTGTTATGCTGATGATACCCAGCTTTATCTATCCATGAAGCCAGAGGACACACACCAATTAGCTAAACTGCAGGATTGTCTTACAGACATAAAGACATGGATGACCTCTAATTTCCTGCTTTTAAACTCAGATAAAACTGAAGTTATTGTACTTGGCCCCACAAATCTTAGAAACATGGTGTCTAACCAGAGCCTTACTCTGGATGGCATTACCCTGACCTCTAGTAATACTGTGAGAAATCTTGGAGTCATTTTTGATCAGGATATGTCATTCAATGCGCATATTAAACAAATATGTAGGACTGCTTTTTTGCATTTGCGCAATATCTCTAAAATTAGAAAGGTCTTGTCTCAGAGTGATGCTGAAAAACTAATTCATGCATTTATTTCCTCTAGGCTGGACTACTGTAATTCATTATTATCAGGTTGTCCTAAAAGTTCCCTGAAAAGCCTTCAGTTAATTCAAAATGCTGCAGCTAGAGTACTGACAGGGACTAGAAGGAGAGAGCATATCTCACCCATATTGGCCTCTCTTCATTGGCTTCCTGTTAATTCTAGAATAGAATTTAAAATTCTTCTTCTTACTTATAAGGTTTTGAATAATCAGGTCCCATCTTATCTTAGGGACCTCATAGTACCATATCACACCAATAGAGCGCTTCGCTCTCAGACTGCAGGCTTACTTGTAGTTCCTAGGGTTTGTAAGAGTAGAATGGGAGGCAGAGCCTTCAGCTTTCAGGCTCCTCTCCTCTGGAACCAGCTCCCAATTCGGATCAGGGAGACAGACACCCTCTCTACTTTTAAGATTAGGCTTAAAACTTTCCTTTTTGCTAAAGCTTATAGTTAGGGCTGGATCAGGTGACCCTGAAACATCCCTTAGTTATGCTGCTATAGACTTAGACTGCTGGGGGGTTCCCATGATGCACTGAGTGTTTCTTTCTCTTTTTGCTCTGTATGCACCACTCTGCTTTTAATCATTAGTGATTGATCTCTGCTCCCCTCCACAGCATGTCTTTTTCCTGGTTCTCTCCCTCAGCCCCAACCAGTCCCAGCAGAAGACTGCCCCTCCCTGAGCCTGGTTCTGCTGGAGGTTTCTTCCTGTTAAAAGGGAGTTTTTCCTTCCCACTGTCGCCAAGTGCTTGCTCACAGGGGGTCGTTTTGACCGTTGGGGTTTTTCCGTAATTATTGTATGGCTTTGCCTTACAATATAAAGCGCCTTGGGGCAACTGTTTGTTGTGATTTGGCGCTATATAAATAAAATTGATTTGATTTGTTATTCTCTCGCTATATAGCACCTCATGGTCAGATGTTGCAATGCTATGTAATTACTTTTTATTGATATACCGATGACACTCAGGTTTTCATGCCAATAAACAAAGATAGTCTTGCTCCTACTCGGACCCTGGAGGATTGCCTGACATCAGTGAAAAACTGGATGCCTAACAGTTTCTTACACTTATATTCTGACAAGAGCAAGATGATGATCATTGGTCCTGTGAGACAAACATCAGTTTGATCAGCTAATGTTAATCTTGGGCTCTCGTGCTATTCATCATAGCGATACAGCAAAAAAAAAAAAAAGGAAAAACACTAGGGTCCACCATTGATCCCCCACTGTCCTTTGACCTAAGCATTAGGGAAATCACAAAGAATACTTTCTATGACTTCCATAATATTGCAAAGATTCTGCCTATTTGGTCTACAGTGGATGCAGACACATTGATTCATGCCGTTTTCTCTTCTAGACTGGATTTCTGTAACTTCCTGTCTTCTGGCTTACCGCAGTCCAGCATAAGAGGTCTCAAATGCTTCAAAATGCTGCTGTATGTTGTGACTAAGAGAAGACAGTTTGATCATATCCTGATTCTGGCCTACCTGCACTACCTTCAAGTCCATGTGAGGTCAGATTTCAAAGTTGTATTATTAACATACAAAATCATGAGTGTTCCAAAGGTTAAAACGAAGTCAGCAGGTCACAGAGCTTTTTCTTACTGTGCACTTGTTCTGTGGAACAGTCTGCCTGCTCAGATAAAACAGTCTGATTCGGTGCAGTCATTCAAACCTAGATAAAAATTGCATCTGTTCTCCCTTTCGTGTGACTAATATATTAGTACTGTATTAAATTACCTTTCTCTCCATCTTAAATTTTGTTACTAATAACTGGGCTAGCATCCTGTCTGTTACTCTCCCCCTTTGCCACTGAGAAATAGTGTTCTATGAGTTGTTAGTTCCAGTTGACTGATTTCTGCTCCGTCTCTTTGATCGAGGCGCTGTAGCTGAAGTCATCACTGATTGCTGCAATAGAGAAGAGTGTCAATCTATGGTAGTCGCCTGAGCATGCGGTGTCTGGACCAAAATCACTGGACAATGAACTCTGCCACTCGTGATGAACTGAGTCATGATGCCCAGTGGATTTCTTTATTATCTGGACACTTACTTCAGTCATATTTGTTCACTGTTATTGGTAGTATGGCCAAAACAGTTGACCACCCCTCTGAGTCTGGTCTGATTCACGTTTCTTCCTCAAAAATGCCAGAGGGAGTTTTTCCCCTACAACAGCTGCCTACGTGCTTGCTCAGGGGGTTGGGTAAGGTTAGATATTACCCTTGTGAAGCACCTTGAGGCGACTTAGGTTGTGATTTGGTGTTATATAAATGAACTGAATTATATAAAATTTCATCCAGAACCATGTTTTGTACTACACTGTAAACATGTTTATTTCTGATGTAAATTTGGACATCTTAACATGGAGTTCTATGGACAATGACTCACTTTTGAAGACCATCTCAAATGGCCATTTGAAGAACGGCATGTTTTTGTACTTCTGCACAATGTGGAATGACTCAGTCACTTGCAACCCTCAACGAAACATCTTTGCATAGAAAACAAATGGATAATCAGTTACTTAAAAAAGAAGAATAAAGTATTTATTTGGCCATTTAAATCAGTTTAACACACAAATGTCTACATGTTTATTCTAGTCAAATTAATTTGTGAATAAAATCCTATTCATAAATGTACTGTGTGTATTCTGCATAGCTCTGGGTGTGCTGTTACTCACGTTTGTGTGTCTGTGTACTGGAGACACCCCGGCGTTAAAAGGATCGGCAGACAGGGGCTGACTAATTCAATCTGGTTCCCCTCTCTGAGCAAACGCTAACACTCAGCGTGCAAGCACTACTTACCTCCGGTCAAATTAACCAGAAGTCAAACTCACTGCCCTTCACACACCTCCTTCAGGTGATCATCCCACTCACAGATACCATCAGGGGAAACCCTGAATGAATCGTCTGGTCCTGAGCTAAACAAGGGTCCCTGAAGATCACAGGGATGGTGTCTGGAGGTTAGGGCTGCAACAATGATTATTTGGATAATCGATGAATCTGATGGGGTTTCGACAAGATTAATTGATTAATCGGATTAGTGGGGAATTTTTTTAAAATGTGCCAGGGAAACAATTTTTCACTCCTTCCATCACTTTATTTAGCAACAGAACATTATTTGAAAACTTAAAATACTTGAAAATCAACAAATCATCAAATGTCCCTTGGCTGTTGAAATATAAAATAATAAAGAATAAAACAGTTTATAATAAAGAACAAAAATAATTATTTCAAATGGCATTGCTTTATCAAAGTGCTGAGTTGCCATGAAACAACACTGAAACATATGTTATAAAATCTATGGTGAAAAAAGAGGTATTTTTGTTGCTGCAAATGAGCAATTAGCATAACCAGTTAACCATAAAACCTAAATCAAAAACTGTAGCCTGACTCATATGTGCAACATTCTCTGTATAACTTGTAAACTATGTGGTCATTTCACATGTCTCTTTCTCTAAAATTGTACTGTAGCATTATTAGTTATTATTACTATTATTATTGTTGCTATTATTAATATATAAATATAAATAAATTAAAAATTATAATTTGTAATACATTTGACTCTTTTACAACAACAAATGCTGAGCCATTAATTATTATACAGAAAACAAATGCACAAACATGCTGAAATGCCAGCAGCTTAATGCTAACTTTAACACTGAAAACGCCATAGACATTATAACACAATACATCTATCAACTGTTTCAGAAGACCATAACAGGTCAGTTTAACATAAAAAAGGTAAATATTCCTCAGACATATGCTCTTTAAGGTTTTAGTGGGGAAAAATTAAGATAAAGCGAAATAAAACAAATGAAACTAACAAAGCAGCAGCTCGAAGCACTCCTTCATTGGTTCAAGATTCAAAGCAAAGCTCGGTTGATTATATGGAAGAAATGCGGTAAAACAAAGTTATTTAGCAACTAATCGATGACTAAATTAGTTGACAACTATTTTAATAATCGATTTTAATCGATTAACTCAATAGTTGTTTCAGCTCTACTGGAGGTGCAAACATTCTAGCAGTGGCCTTGTCTGCTGTACTGGCTCGCAGCCTCTTCCTTTTAACGCTCTCACTGGTACTAACCTTCACCTGTTTTAAACAGACTGGGACTGGAAGGAATTTGGGGTTTAATACTTTACTCGAAAATACAGCTGTATGGAAAAGTTTGGGCACCGTTGAAAATTTTCATGATTTTCCTTTATAAATCATTGGTTGTCTGGATCAGAAATTTCAGTTATTTAAACAAAATTAGGCAGGTGCATAAATTTGGGCACCCTTGTCATTTTATTAATTCGAATACATTTAGTACTAATTATTAGAACACAAAATTGGTTTGGTAAGCTCACTGACCCTTGACCTCCTTACACAGGTAAATCCAATCATGAGAAAGGGTATTTAAGGTGGCCATTTACAAATGTTTCCCCTTTGCATTTCTTCTAATGAGTGGCACCATGGAAGCCTCTAAACAACTCTCAAATGACCTGACAACAAAGTGTTCAACATCATAGTTTAGGGAAAATGCTATCTCAGAGATTTCAGCTATCAGTTTCCACTGTGAGGAACACAGTGAGGAAACAGAAGACCGCAGGCACAGTACCAGTTAAGGCCCGAAGTGGCAGGCCAAGAAAAATCTCATAAGCTGAAACGAAGGATGGTGAGAACAGTCATAGTCAACCCACAGACCTGCTCCAAAGACCTACAACATGATCTTGCTGCAAATAGTGTCTCTGTGCATCGTTCAACTATATAGCGCACTTTGCACAAAGAGATGCTTATGATGCTGTAATGCAGAGGAAGCTTCTTCTGTGTACACGCCACAAACAGTTGCTTGAAGTATGCTAAAGCACATCTGGACAAGCCAGCTTCATTTTGGAATAAGGTGCTGTGGACTGATGAAACTAAAATTGAGTTATTTGGACATAAGGGGTGGTATGCATGGCTGAAAAAGAACATAGCATTCCAAGAAAAACACTTGCTACCTACAGTAAAATTTGGAGGTGGTTCCATCATGCTGTGGGGCTGTGTGACCAGTGCAGGTACTGGGAATCTTGTTAAAGTTGAGGGTCACATGGATTCCAGTCAATATCAGCAGATTCTTGAGAACAATGTTCATGAATCAGTGACAAAGTTGAAGTTGTGCCAGGGCTGGATCTTTCAACAAGAAAACGACCCTAAACACTGCTCAAAATCTACTAAGGCATTCATGCAGAGGAACAAGTACAACATTCTGGAATGGCCATCTCAGTCCCCAGACCTGAATATTATTGAAAATCTGTGGTGTGATTTTAAGCGGGCTGTCCATGCTCAGAAACCAACAAACCTGACTGAACTGGAATGGATTTTAAAGAACGGTCCAAAATACCTTCAACCAGAATCCAGATGCTCATTGGAAGCTATAAGAAGTGTTTAGAGGCTGTTATTCCTGCAAAAAGAGGATCTACTAAATATTGATGTATTTTTTTTCTGTTGGGGTCCCCAAATTTATGCACCTGCCTAATTTTATTTAAAGAATTATTGCACACTTTCTGTAAATCCTATAAACTTCATTTCACTTCTCAAATATCACTGTGTTTGTCTGCTATATGATATATTTAACTGAAATTTCTGATCCAAACAACCAATGATTTATAAAGGAAAATCATGAAAGACATCAGCAGTGCCCAAACTTTTGCATACAACTGTAATTCATCGTGCAGGGATAGTTAGGAATCAATCCAATTATCTTTACCCGCTCTGTCACTGGAACTACGGTGTATGTAGCTAAAGAGTAAACAGAAAGCTGTGATTACATATCATTGTTTATTCAGGATATTCTTTATAACTATGCTTCCAAATGGTTCCTTTTAGCTTTGTGTTTTAATTTCCACAAGTTTCTGAAATACTAAACAAATAAAGTTATTTATTTTTAATTCTTCATTTTCGTGTTATCATTATGATACCCAATGAAAACATAAACTGGAGCTGGGGGTGGGGGTCGCAATCATCCTGTCTTGTCAGTGTAACTCCTAAATGGCAGTACACTATATGGAGGTATTCATGAATGAAAATAATTTTTGTCTGACATTTTAAAGGGGAGCTAATTGGAATTATACTTATTATTTTTTAGAATATGTGATATTTGTCAATCACATGTACACAGGTTGACATGAAATCAACTAGTACAGCAGAGTGGAGGGTGGGGGGGGGGGGGGGGGACTCGTTTTTACTCGGGATATCCTGATTGTTGTTTTTTTTTTTACTATGATCCCGATCACAGTCATTTAATACTGAGTATCTGTCAATACAGCCCCAATCCGATACTTTTATTTCCTCGATATTACAGTTGCACATAGCAGAATTCAAACACAGTAAAGTCAATCCATTGTATACACATGTAACTTTAACAGCTCTGCCATGTTTTAAAGAAACAAAACACTGTTAGTTCAAGTTGGTACTTCATGTTTGTATTCAATTTACATCAATTCCACTTAGTGCAGGACTGCAGTAGTAAAACTAGGGCACTCAGGATAATAATGAATAGATATTTTGGTTGTTAAAAATAAATGTATTCATATTATTATTGTTGTCATCCATATGGGCCTTTACACTAATGGGGGGGGGTGCTTTTGACCCACCCCTCTGGTTACAAGCCTGTGCTGTCTCTGCAAACAGAAGAGAAATAGGTTTATAGGCAAGCACAGAAAATACTCTGTGATCCATTCCACGTCCTCCATCAGGAGTTTGAACTTTTACCATCCGGGAGACGATACAGAGTTCCCAAGTGCAAACTGAACAGATACAAGAACTCTTTTGTTCCAACCTCAATCAGACTCTTGAATGCTGCAGGGGTTGTCCGGGAGCAGTGTTAAGGGCTTTGTGCATGGATGTGTATGCATTTTTGAATATGTGTGTATGTGTTATATGTAGACGTGTATGTATATATGTATAAGGGTGTGTGTGTGTGTGTATATGTGCATGCACACGCGTGTGTGTGTGTATGTATGTGTACAAGTAAGGTGTGTACTTTAACTTATTATCTGTTTTAATCTGGCTTTTTTATTGTCTTATTATGCTGTTTTAATGGTATATTATATTATGGGAATGTGCAACATGCTGATGAATGTTCCACAGGCATGTAAGCAGTGTACCGTTTGTTGTTGTATTTATTGATTTTGAGACAGGAATGTTTGCAAAGCACTTGAAGTCCAAGACAAATTTCCCTTTGGGGACAATAAAGTATATCGTATCGTATCATAAACAGACACAATGACTCATTTATTTTTTGTGTAGATCGCTACCTGAATGGCTGGTAGGTAGGTCGTATCGCACACATGATCCAACAGAAACAGATTTGGTGCATGTCTGAAGAAGTGTGAAATATGTTTGTAGAAATTTTACCACGGCAGCACTGAGCATTACCAGTTATCGCTTTGCACCGCTAACCGAGACTGATGCACCCAGATGATGATCTGTGTGAATAAAATGGGCTCCCTGCCATGACTCTGTTCAGTCCATGACTGGCACCCTCATATGGAGAAGCAGAGACTATGTGCATGCATCTATTTGGTGACTTGGGCTGAATTGGGGTTAACGGATTAAATACAGATCAATCAAAAAAGAACGTGCCTTGACTGGGCTGATTCTGATCGGCTCTGATCACATCGAGACAGCCCTATTATGACTGCAGCCTGCCACTAAAAGGATGAAAGAAATATTTTGGCTTCAAATGGGATGCATCTCTTTTTTTGTTTTTGTTTGTTTGTTTATGGCTCCTACACCAATCCATCCATCCCAAAACAACTTTTCTGTCTACCATAAACAGTAAAAATGAGACCATGGTGAATCTCAGCAGATGAACTCATACAAAGTCAGGCTTTCCCTCTTCTCCCTTCTGCATCTTTTTTTTTGTGTGTGTGTACCAGGCTTTTATTTTCTCTAAATCTGTATTCGCTTGTGTTGTTCTCATTGTACACATTTTCTTCCCCTGTCCATTTTTCTCTCCTCTCATGTCGCCATGCTTGCTTGTTCCCATGGGACACCTTAGCCTCCATTAAGGCCATCAGCGAAGAGGACAAGGTTGAGGCCGAGAATTAACATCGCTAGAGCTCTCCCCCCCCTCATCTGTCCTCCTGCGACTCATCGATGATGTTTAAAAAGAAATATATAAAATAAATAAATACATAAAAGAGTATAATATGAAAATCAATGGGCAGGCGGTGGGGGCTGCGGAGGAGGCATTTGGAGGAAGGGACTCATAAAGCTGAGTACTGCAGGAGACTGATGGAAGGCAGAACACTTACTTTGTTTATTCTCTCTCCTCACTGCTGCTCTCTGTCTGTGTGAAGCGCTCACTCTCTTTCTTCCCCTCTGTCCCAACCAGTCGAGGACAGCTTTAATGCTCCTGACAATTTATGTGGATGGTTAAGAACGATGGAAATCAAATAGCTGAGTGAAGGCAAGGCACAGTGAGTGGCCAATAAGAATGAAACAACAGCTGATGATGGCAAAAAGGACCGTTACCTGCTGCAATGGCTCTTTAGGCTCTGCTCAGACTGCCGGCTCTTTTCTGAGTGCTCATAACTGTATCGTTGCCCACTAAGTCCTCTTAACGTAGCACCGCAATGGTTTGCTTTCATCAAGTCAGACTAATGTGTGCGACAAACAAAATATAAATGTTATAAGCCCGTTTTACAGTGTGACATAAAATGTTGAATGCTGTGCATGATGGGTAGGTTATAGGCATGTGAATTTCATCACTGATAACGATTCCATATGCATCTCGATACTAGGGGTGCCGGAAAAAATCGATTCACGTCTGAATCGCGATTCTTATTTATTAAGATTCTGAATCGATCCAAAATGTCCAAGAATCGATTTTTAAAAAGCATTTTTTTTTTTTTTTTACATTTTCTTGCTTACTCACTGCGTGTACTGTTTGTCAGGCAACAGCCTCTGTACTACAGCGTCCCCGCGAGGGGAGGGTCCGGCGTGCTTCAAACATTCATGAGCTGTAGCTTAGCATGGCGGACGAAGAGCTAATTCAGCCAGCACCATCTTTGCTGAAGGCAAATTTTGAGCGCATTTTGGATTTTATTATTTGCTGCGTAAGAAGGAGCTTGACATGACTTATGCAGTGTGCAAAATCCGCAAAATGAAAGTCAAGTACTTTGGAAACACTTCAAATCCGCAAGCCCACATGCGATGCCATCACCCGGAGCTAAAAGAAGCGGAGCAGCTGTATCTGTCGACTACTGACCAGCGCTTCGCTAAACTGCCAGGCAACTCTGAAAGAGCAAAGCAGATAAGTAAATTTACATCTTTAGAATCACTTGATTAACCTTGTAAAGCTGCATTTTCTTAAACATAAACATTTTTTAAGTAATATAACTATTTTTCAGAGCTCTTTCAATCGAAAATCGATTCTGAATCGAATCGTCACCCCAAGAATCGTAATCAAATTGAATCGTGAGTTGTAAGATTCACATCCCTACTCGATACACTACCAGCAATACAATACGATTCACCTCCATTCCCAAAATCAGTTCCCTCATAAGTGGAACCTGCTTCATCACACCGTTAGAACTTAAACAGTAAGACAACATCACACTCACTGAGTGACTGAAAGTGGATATGACACCTATAAAAGGTAAAACTGATATAAATATCAAAATATAAATACAGTATAGTAAGTTGAAAATGGTTTTAATTATTATCACTGAGAAATAAAGTTTGTACAGTTTCTCAAAAGTGTGTTTCTTGGAAAGCGCACTGGCAGCGTTCCATCACTGGTCACGTGATGCCGTGACATCACAACGTGTAGAGTCCAGTCTTTGTCTGTTAGATTGACAACAGGAACAGATAGACCTCAGCATGGACAGTGACGAGATCAAGAACTTTTCTGACTCCTCTTCAAGTGTGGATTATTTCTGACTCGGATCCTGAGGATGTCGCAGCAGTGATTAGACCCTACAGATTGAAGCCGTATCTTTCGGACGAACATTCAAACCAGGAGTATTCTGGCAGCGAAAATAATGTCGACGGTGTTTATGGCGGAGCCGAAGCAGAGGCAAGAGACATGCCAATTCTGATGGATTTTGAAAGGCTGCAGAATACGGAATGGTAAGGGAGGCTTTGATTTTTGTTGCTGCTGTTTATAACACTCTAATTATAGCATTTTTGTTTATAGCATCTGTTTACTGCCTTTGTTTTTGTTCCGGAAACGCGATAATGTAGCTACTACTTGCGGACCACCGTCATTACCTTCAGGTTTTTGCCGTTTTTGAGTGCCTGGCATTGCATTCATCCGTGTTTAGTTACATTATTTTCACGAAGGAATAGGAAATAAATGGTGAAAGTTTCGAAAAAGATTGCGAAAATAACAGTGAACATGCTGCTGCCGTGTTTACTAGATATTGCACTGATATTTTTACAAGTTCCTTGACCATTTCAAGATTATTGTGAACATATTATTTGGGGTTGACATTTAATGTGTTCCTGTGAGCAGTGAGAACATGGAGACGATAGAGGAAAGTGTCTGCTGTTGGGAGCAAATGCGTGTGTGCGAGCGAAGCGAGCGGCAGCCTGACATTTTGTGCATCGGACAACACCGCGGCTTTCGATCAATCTGCCTGGACTTGAAAAGGTTAAAATCTTTCGCCCTTGTGTTCACGATTCCACCAGTCAATTGAATCGATGCCACTGAATGAATCGATACATTTGCACCGCGCAGGTTTGTATCTAGATACTGACTCGTACTGATTAATCTCCACATGCCTAGTATGTTAGCTTCTATGTGTACTCGTGCCATATGTGTGCTGTCCTTTACCATGACGCACTCAATTTCCTCTATTCTTGAAAATATCTGGGCCTAATTTACCAACAGTTTGGTTGTATAAAAATGTGTTCCAACTCCATATAATCCGCAAACAAATGAGGAACTTGATCTACCAACGGCGTGCACTGAGGATTACATCTTTCAAATGAGCAAATTAACAAGTATAGTATTTCTTAAAACTTATTACCAACGCCTGTTTGTCTGCTTGTGAACAGCCTGTAACCGATAATTTTTCCATATATCATTATGAACTTTCTAAAGAAGATTCATATCCTGGTAGGCATGAACAGATTAAATTTTTAAGGTCATAGGTCAAAGCTCAAAGTCAGGAAAAACCTTGGAAAATTGGAAAAATCCCTATCCTTTAAGACTGAATGCATTTTCAAAAATTCATAACTGTCAAAAAACAAAATTTTATTTCTTTCATATTTGAGAGCATTATGTAGGATGGTATCCTTTATCGACTGACAAAGTATGATCTGGAGCTGATCCATATTACAGAATTTAACATTGAAAACCCAATTGAATGTATATTTTACATTATATCTTAATCAAATGTGTCCCAATCTCTCTCATATTTGAAAGTGAGGCACTCACTACCGTCTGACAAAGTTTGAGCCAGATCTGATCTGGATTGTGGATTTTGTGGACATCTGAATTTAATATTGAAAAGCCCATTTGATGTACATTTTCCATCATATCTCAATCAAAAGTGGCTCAATCACTCTCATTTTTCTGGTATGGATTTATCTACACCACCAAAATTGGATGGAGGTTCCAGTTTTATGCCTGCTTGTTTATCTTCCAGTTATCAGTCGGAACCAAGTGCCAAAAAGCAATGAAATTGTGCATAGCAGAGATAACCAATGTTCTGTGACAATTACCTGAAGAAGAATTCAGCGACCCCCCCCCACCCCCCCAAAAAAACTAAACTAAAACCTGACAACACCACAACAAAAAAAAAAACTTTGATTCACGTGCATGAACTAAATACATACTCCTGACATTTGATCACATCTAATTTAGCTTATAAAAAGCCACTTCTAACAGGACTTTGACCTTGAAATTTTTTTGCAAGGTAAACATTTGTGGAATTGGTGGAGTTTGCGCTATATAAGCGGGGTGCACTAGTTTTTAAATGTGATAGCAGGTGATGCAGGGGATCCAGAGAACTTTTTCCTCCACTGTTCATCAGGCATGTGTTCTGACTCCAACACTGTTCAGTGTTTGCATGGACTGGGTTTGGACATATGCAGAGGAGGGATCCAGGGTACACAGGGAGAAGGATGCTGAGGATGGAGCCACCAGGCAGGATAAGAAGAGGGAGATGAAAAAGGAGGCTTATGGATGTGCTGAGGGAAAAGATGCAGGTGGTTTTTAGGTGACAGAGGAACATGTAGAGGACAGAGTGAGATGGAAACACATGATCTGGTGGCGCGACCCCTAACAGCAGCAGCCAAAAGAGGACGAACAATGCTTGTTTCTCTGATTGCACAGCAACACCCACACATGACCACCGGCTCTGTCCCCGGTACAATGTTTATGGGGTTAATGCTTATGGGGTTACGTTTATTACAGAAATAAAAATGCCTTCCCATAATATCAATAGAAACCTAAAACTCAACAGATGAATATGCTCCCAATTTTCTGTTCAATTCCCTCCCTTATCTTTCCCACCATGCCACCTTTCTTCCAGACCATATATATACTAGGAGGCTGCACAGTTGAACCAAATCGCACACAAACAAGCATGCACACACAATTATGACAAATCATGCTGTATATGTGTTATGACTGGGCTGACTGAGCCATTAGTTATACGAGGCAGTGCTGGGAAAGGGGAGGGATACCAACATGTAACAATGCCTCGCCACAGAATTTCAATCAGCTACCATAGTGCACGTACCTGTGTGTTTACCACTTTAATCACGCACATTGCTGCTGACACTATGGTAGAGGACACAGACGAGAGGGTTCAGTGTTCTTTGTGTGTTACTATAACTGGTTAGCCTTGATCCCTATTAAGGCATCATATAGCTACAAAATATTTTTCTTCTTGTTTCGATTAGCTTTACTCTGGACTCTCTTGAAAATGTCACAAATTAGATGTGAATCTTTTAGATTTGTACAGCTTTATTAAAAAGTGCTCTGACATGCTCAGTGATTTGTGAGCTTGTAACACATTTTCCTTTGAGGGTGGACCCTCCCCCCCAAATACTTCACTGTTGTACCATTTGGTTCCTGCAGTAATAGATACTGATGTGCCACAGTAATTTTACTCTTTGTAATCTTTTATGTCATGCTATCCTTTGCAGTCTAACAACAATACATATTTTCCAAGTGCCATGACCTGGAGGTTAGAATATGCTTGTGTAATGTGTTCTACCTTTTAGCGAAACAGCATTTTTCACACTGGATAAAACACCAGAAAGTATTTGATTTGAACATCTGACAGTAGGGAGGACTTAGGTATAAAGTCTCTGGAGGACTGCAGTGATAACTAATTGGATACCCGCCTGTTTCTATTTGTCGATAACTCACCACCACCCACGTGTTTGGCATCTGTGAAGCTCTAATGAACCCCCCTTGCTTGTGTAGATTGTGGTGTGGGTTAATGTGATAGGGGCAACTACTGATAAACTTGCACTGGTCACTTTATTTGGTACAACTTGGACCAGCTTTTTCTTTTATAGTTGCTCTTATTCTTTGTCACGTAGATTCAATAAGGTGCTGGCAACATTCCTCTGAGATTTTGGTCTATACTGGTATGAAAACATTTTAATGCCTGAATTATTGATACAAGACATGATGGATGTATGCTTTCATGTTGTTTTTGACATATTGTCACATAATTCCCCTTTAATAAGGAGTAGAACAGGTGCACCAAATTGAGTGTATGTGGCAATTCAAATTTTTGATGCAAGTGTTCCACCAACATTTGTACATGACTGAAGTCAAACTCTATCACTAATTTACAGTTTGTTCCTATTTATAGCAACAGATGGATGGAATCGTAGTAACAGTTAAGGTACAACTAAAAAACTCTGAGTCCATCTCCACTCAAACCAATTAAATCAACAACAAATCAGTGAGTTCATACCACAAGTAGAATGCATCCCATTACAAATCAAGTACATTGGTACATGGAGACAAAATTCTCACTGACAAAAGACACACTCGGAGGGGGGAATTACTGATGTAATTTAAGGTGAGAAAAACATGCTTTATGGAAAATCTGTCGTTGATATAGAACCTGTGATTTTTAGGAATCCGTTTAGAACATGCATAGAAATATATGCCACCCTTCCAGCCTTGTATTCCAAAATCCTCAACGATCACATCCACTCCCATCCTTCCATGTGCAGACTGTGTGTTGTTTTCTCTCTAGCAACCAGTTGCAGGATGCCCAGTCAGATATTTATTACTATTGATCTCGCTGGTCCTGGCTGGAGACTTTTGTTCTGTCGGCTCGAGGCTCTGACCTCAATTAAGTTATGAATTTCTATCTGATAGACTGGGAGCGCCTGGTCCTTGCCGTGGCTGTGCTACCATGCTGGATTAATTAGAATTAGTGGTGCTGCGAGTCACCCTCTTTGCTTCATGGATCATGTTGTTTTAATACAAAGTAGAGGAGGAGGCAGCAGAGGGAGGAGTGATGGGGAAAAGACGTAAGAGAGGAAAGGGACAGAAAGCAGTAAAGCGAGGTAGAAGCATGCAAAGCAGAGGCATAAAACCCGCACTGCCCTTTCCACCAGCTACCTCCTGCTTTAAACCGTTGATTTACTTCCTTCCTGACATTGTTGGGGTTTTGTTGGTTGTTGCTGCTGCTGTTGCATTAACCTGCAGCTCACCTGTCCTTACTCTTTGTCAGTCTAATCCCAAAATCTATCCTCTGCCTCCGTCAATGACCTGTTCAGAAATAGCACTTGTAAGGCTGACTTTGTGGTGATCTACTCAGGGCCATTCCTGACCTTTTCCATAGGCTGGTCCTCGTCTGACTCAAAACCCTGCCTTTCAACTGCAGTTGTCAATAACTGGGATTTCCTTTCTATAAATGCATATCACCATGACAACCCTCCAGATTGTTAGGGGGGCAGGAGGGGGGTTTGGAATTTCCATGTGAAAAACAAAACTTTTGTTTGTGGGATAAGGATTAGCCCTGGGTATGGAATTACACCGTCTGGAGAGAGAGAATGACCATAAGAGGAGCGGACACACACACACACAAACACAAACACGTCTCCGGCCATTTAAGGTCACATCCTTTAGTTACACAGAAAGAACAGGCTAACCACAAAATATTTGACTTTCTCCCATTCTCAACGACACCATCAGTTTAACCGGAGAAAGACTAAATATTTTACTACACATTTTGATTTTTGTTTAACAGTTACCAGCAGATAGTAACATCTGTTAAAACAGAATTTTTCTAACTACCAGTAGATTCAACTGATTCCCCACAAACATCCCAGCACGTCACCCTCAGCTTATTTGGGTTTGAAACCCCTGCCATATTGAATTTAGATTGAGAAACTGTTTGTCAGGGTGAAACCCACATGCAATCAGCATACACATATGGGAATCATGCACTAACCACATGTGAAAACAAAGAAAATCTTGGATTACAGCACACGTAGAGGAAGTTTTGCTTCAATTACTGCAAAAGACAGCATGAACATCCCACTTGAACAACTACCAATTTAGCGACTCTCATTTAGTCTACATTTAAAATGGATGACACTGTGATTTTTGTCTACTTTGTTATTTACTAGGTTATTGAAACAATGCATAAAAAAGGCTTTGGGGTTTGGGTTGTTGTCTTAGAATTTAATCATATCAAGTGTTTAGATTCAAAATGATAACCACAGATGCCACCCCCTGCTTATGCACTTTCAGCGTGCAAAATATTAAAGAATTTCAAAATTCGATTTTCATTTTATTTATGTAAATCTGTGGATTTTTCATTCATTTTCAATTGCATTTTTCCTCATTCGAAAAAAAAAAAAAAACTGACTTGTAGTGTTGTTCATCTAAACTCTTTACATTTGGCACTTAAAGTATGAAAATTTCATTTTTCAAGTATTATTTCATGTTTATCAGTGTGTATTTAGAAAAAAATAGAGAAAACAGGAAGAATGGTGAAATTTGACAGTAGACAAACTGGGAGTAGACCATACAGAGCATACCAACTGGGAATTTTCCTTGTGACAAAATGGGAATTTGAGAGCAGCCAAAAGTGAGTAGACCAACTGGGCATAAACCTACAGAACTACATAGTTTACATCCAACATAGTTGTTGGCACTTTTACAGGTTAATCTTGAAAATGGTATGGATAATATGGATAATAAATGGATAATAAACTATAATAATGGATAATAAACAACATCAACAATGTGCTTGTCATTGACGGTAATGTTACTCATGTCTTCCATTGCAGTGACTACCAGGCTAGGTAGTAGCTACCCAGTTTACTGAAATTTTTCACTAGTTTGTGATTTTTTGTATCTTGAAAAAAAAAAATCCCATGTTTAATGGGATGATATTCTTGCCCCATTCTCTGAAACCTCCTCTACCACATTAGTCCACATTAGACCACAGAACTCAAATAGTGACTTAACACTGAACAACACAATTTACATATTACCCAGCAGTCATCACTGCACACGTGTATATGACAAAATACCAAAGTTAAGAAAAAAAAATCAATTTGACTGAACAGTTTTTAAGGTTTAAACAGAAAAAACACACAATTTTGTGATACTTTGCTGCTGACCATTTTGAAAACCATGACAGAGATGAATACATTTTTGAGGGCACTGTATATACACCAAATGACACGTTAAATGCGAGCTCAACCATGGTGCCGCCTGATCCTGCTTATTAGTGATTATTTCAGTGGGGAAGCTTCAGATGTACATAAGCCAGGCTTCTTAGGGTAATATTTGTCTCTCTAGATATAGAATACCCAAATATTGCTATATCTATATTCCTATAGATTTAGACAGACAGACAGTGACAGAGAAGATGGAGCAATAAAGAATACTCAAAGCTTAAATTAATGCCTTATTAATAAACTTAATCCAGTGGTTAAGCCTTACTTTCCATTATTACATTAAGTGAGGGTCAAGTGTCATCTTTCTCACACTTTGCACTGTGTGTGTCCCACTTTTGCTGGGTGTTTAGCTAAGGGAGCAGTGATACAGTCAGGCTGGGGTGTGTTAATGCTGAATACTGATCTGCAGTTGGACCAGCTGTGAACTGTGCATTCAAATACACAGCTACCTATTGTAGTGCCTTGATCCTGGATTAACCATCAAACAAACCCTTAATGCAGGTTACCAGGGGTTTGGAACAATTCACTAAAACAATCAGCTGATTAATTTTAAATGATTTTGCTCCTCTGCAAAGCAAATAATACTTTTTGTTTTAACTCTGATGTATATCCTCCCGTTTTTAATCAACAAATTAAGAGTAAATCATGTTTGATCTTTATTTACTGGTTGCTTGGCAGCTGGTCGAGGTCAAGAGAGATTACTGGTCGCACTAAATACCTTGCAAACAACCCAAACATTCCTCTTTTGCTCACATGGACACACCCAACATGCACACGTGAAAATTCCTGTTATTGGAGCATTAGGCAGAAAGGACAAAGCCATAAAGTTACCCCAAATTTTTTTTTCTCCAATACAACATAAAATTATCATTTACTACTTACTTCAATCCCTTCTTTGGGGACTTCACCACCAAACATCAAGGAAGAAACAAAGGAATGCTCAAGCATGTTGTAATAAGAAGAGCACTGCTCTGTAAGCTTTGCGTAGTGACATAATTTGGCATTGTGACACAGTGATATGATTTAGCAGACTATATTTTCTCTGTCGTCTCACAAATCTGCTGCTCGTGAGTTTGTTGCAGCACAGGTAGAGTTTTAATATTCAGGCTATTGCAGTTTGCGCAATGTCTGACACCTGAGAAACAGCTGGGTGAAAAGAACCTAAAGGACTGAATGCATGAAAGCAGTTTCTCTTAGCAAAAACTGGCTTACAAAAAAAATCCTGCCTATGAAATATTTCCTTATGTGTCAAAATAAATAAAATAAAATAGCTTCAATTAAATAAAATACACTATAAATCTCTTGAGCTTTGGAGTACTTAATCGGGAATGAAAAAACTGAAATAATTCCTTCTATAAAAATATGAATGCATTTCAGCAAATTAGCTTTGTGCCCATTTCTCTTTTATTTGGAATCAAGGTTTGTAATTTAATCATTCATTAGCTACTTCATTAAAATAAAAGGCATCAGATGGCTAATGTACTATATGCCACGGAACAGGGTTTTGTTTTTAATGACATAACATATTTTGACTTCTTTCTGACTTCATTATGAGGTCACTTACGGTAATCAATCATAAATACTTTACTGATACAAGCTGATGAGATGCAAGCCTAGATTTGATGTTTTGGGGAAAGAAACTTTTGTATTTCTTATAACTGATGTAAATAAAGTCCAAGACATATTCAGTGACTTGGAAATGTTCATGTATCCATCCCTTGACTTGTCTGAAGAAAACTGGTAATAAAACTGATTATTATTTACAGGTATTATCACAGTTTAGAGATTTGCTTTCAGTTTCAGTTTGAGGAAGATAATTTTAGAAATGTTTATTCTTTATAGTTTTTGTATTTCTTGTATTTGAAATGGCATAAACAAATTAAAATGTGTGAAATACCAGGTGTTCCAATACTTTTGGAGGGCACAGTATCCTAACCTTATGATGAGTGTGCATGAGTGTGGTATTATTACTGTTTTGTTTAAGAATGTTTGTGGGAAATCATAGTCATATCGTATACAACCCCAATTCCAATGAAGTTGGGACGTTGTGTAAAATGTAAATAAAAACAGAATACAATGATTTGCAAATCCTCTTCAACCTATATTCAATTGAATACACCACAAAGACAAGATATTTAATGTTCAAACTGGTCAACTTTATTGTTTTTGTGCAAATATTTGCTAATTTTGAAATGAATGCCTGTAACACGTTTCAAAAAAGCTGGGACAGTGGTATGTTTACCACTGTGTTACATCACCTTTCCTTCTAACAACACTCAATAAGCGTTTGGGAACTGAGGACACTAATTGTTGAAGCTTTGTAGGTGGAATTCTTTCCCATTCTTGCTTGATGTACAATTTCAGTTGTTCAACAGTCAGGGGTCTCTGTTGCCGTATTTTGCGCTTCATAACATGCCACACATTTTCAATGGGTGACAGGTCTGGACTGCAGGCAGGCCAGTCTAGTACCCACTCTTTTACTACGAAGCCACACTGTTGTAACACGTGCAGAATGTGGCTTGGCATTGTCTTGCTGATACAAGCAGGGACGTCCCTGAAAAAGACGTTGCTTGGATGGCAGCATGTGCTGCTCCAAAACCTGGATGTACCTTTCAGCATTGATGGTGCCATCACAGATGTGTAAGTTGCCCATGCCGTGGGCACTAACACACTCCCATACCATCACAGATGCTGGCTTTTGGTTTTCGGCCTTGCCGCTTACGTGTAGAAAGTTCTCCAGATTCTATGAATCTTCTGTTTATATTATGGACTGTAGATGATGGAATCCCTATATTCCTTGCAATCGAACATTGAGAAACATTGTTCTTAAACTGTTGGACTATTTTTTCCTGCAGTTGTTCACAAAGTGTTGATCCTTGCCCCATCTTTGCTTGTGAACTGCTGAGACTTTTGGGGATGCTCCTTTTACACCAAATCATGACACTCAAAATTAGTGTCCTCAGTTCCCAAACACTTATTAAGTGTTGTTAGAAGGAAAGGTGATGTAACACAGTGGTAAACATACCACTGTCCCACCTTTTTTAAAAATGTGTTGCAGGCATCTATTTCAAAAATGAGCAAATATTTGCACAAGTCTATTAGTTTGAACATTAAATATCTTGTCTTTCTTCAATTTAATATAGGTTGAAGAGGATATGCAAATAATTGTATTCTGTTTTTATTTACATTTCACACAACGCCCCAACTTCATTGGAACTGGGGTTGTATCATATTGATATGACAATACTGAGCTATGGTAATTTGTCCATATTGTACAGCCCTACTGTCAACTAGCTGAAAAGTCTGAATATTAATTTACATCTACATTTAAAAAATGCTGAAAGTGGCAGGGGTTAAGAGGGCTGTAATTAGGTGTGTCTGGGTGGGGGGTTGGAGCTGAAATGCAAAAAAAACAAAACAAATGCTTAAAAAGCTAGAGGTCTGGGGGAGCAGAGCCCCCCACCAAGCTGTTTTAGCCATGCTCATGCTCCCTAGAACCATTTTACTGAAAAAAAGTCTGAAGGACCTAAATGACATGGTCAGATGGCAAGGAGCTTCCAGGCATGTGAGAGGCAAATAAAGAAAAATGCTTAAAAAGGCAGGGGGTCTGGGGGACAGAGCTCCCCAGAATCTGAAAGATTTTAGCCATGCTAATGCTCCCCTGAAGTATTTGCTCAAAAAAAGTCTGAAGGAACTAAATGACATGGTGAGATGCTGAAGAACTTCGCTCGTTCATGTCTGCGACATATACATATTAAATATGAAGTTTTAATCAAAACTCAAGCCACTTAGGCAATGGAGGTATTATGCTAAATGTGTTTTTGGGCTATGTTGTGCTTGATGTTGACCTATGACCAATCAAGTGTCAAAGTTAATCATCCAGAGACATTCAGCCAAGAAATATTCCCACCACGTTTGGTGAAAATCCAAGTGACTTTTAGTTTTGTTCTCTCTCTCTCACTCACACACACACACGAACAATTACAAGCCCCTGCTTGCCACGTGTGCAGGATGAAAAGGCTGTTGGAATAAGAATGTTCAGACAGTTTAAGTTTGATTGTTGACTGGATGATTGGTCAAAATTCAATGATGTGTAAAACCTTTGTACAATATCGTATGTTTTAAATAACACAAAGCAACAGAGTAAGCTCATGTGTGTGTGTGTGTGGGTGTGTGTGTGTGTGGGGGGGGGGGGGCAATGAAGATTCAGGCATCCAATATGCATACCTTGGCAAAGATTTATGACTGTAGCTTTGATTGCTGAAAAACTTTAGCACAGGGAAAGATTAATTCCTATTCCAAAGATAAAATTGCAAACACACTTCATCTTACTAAAGGACAAAAAGCCTTTGTTTGCACATCAATCCTCTGCTGTCATTATCTTGATATGGCCCTACATCATCATTTAAGTGTTTCTTACTTATGTTACTGTTAAGTTTTTCAATGAACCATTCGCCACAAATCCACCTCATCCCCACTGCATTCTAAACAAAAGGGACTACACATGACCAAAAAGACAAAGTGATTTGTGAAATGCCCTGATTATGTGGGTTGTGCAACATAAAACAATTTGCCTGATTACTTCCAATTGATTCGGCGGTTAAAGCCTCAGAGTGCTGCCCGTTGAAAATGCACTGCGCTGTGCTGCCGGGTGAACAGAGGAGTAATTTCTCCAATGTGCAGCTGAGCCAGCTTACCGCCAAACCTAAAGCCTCCTGAATGCCGCTAAACCTTGGAGAGGCTAAACACAAGGCTAGCTACTGGCTAACTGTGTCTGTTAAAGCTCCGGGGGATTTGTCTGTGGCACAAAGTGAATTAAAGGTGACCTTCCAGAAGGGATGGGGAGAATGGCGAGAGAGAGAGAGTGAAAAGAAGTGCTGGGATGCTGAAGATGTCCCGTTTCCCTTGAGCTTGTGTTCGCATGCATTGGTGATTGTTGGAAATATATTTCATTTTCCACTTTTTACTAAACAGTTACTGTACATATCTGTTGAAATGAAATTTCTGGTCAATAAAATTTCAAAGAACATTTCTCAGAGCTAAATGCAATATTTTGAAATAGCCTGGTTCGCCTGGAAACGTGCACCCAAACTAAAGATACACTGATTTTGAGATGCCATCTGATTGCAACACCAAACTTTCATCAGCTTTCAAGAAGAAGAATTTGTTTGCATATGCACATGGAAAAGCTGCTTACCTGACTGTTAATATCTGCTTTGTTTTGCAGTAATAGTGACACCAGGTCCTTGTGTCCTCTGTCACAAGCCCAATGCAGAAGAGCTCGACCCTGCAGAATCACGCACACAAAGACAAATATAATTACTAGGGGCGTACATCTCTACCTTACAAAACAATATGCATCTATAGCTACACGAGGTGTGATACAATTTAGGAATAATCATTTATTATCAGGGAACAATTTGATGCAATTCAATTCACTGCAATATCAAACAATTCTTTAGTTTAATGTAGACATTAATTTTTCATGATAAATTAGAATAAGCCAAAAGTGTCATCACCCAACATCAATTACATATTTAATGAAAACCCAAAAGCCATCTGAAAGTCACGTATGTCTCTGGAAGTGATGTTGTGCTTATTCACAGCAAGTGTAGGAGCAATCCTCTTGTACGGGTGCGAGGCTTGGATGCAAACCCTAGCTTTGGAAACGTCACTTATTGGCTGTTACACCAGAATGTTCAGGGCATTGAAAATTTACTCTTAGTAAAAGCCAGGTAGCATTTACGCTTATTAAATCAACCACAAAACTGTCTCTGTCCCAGTCTGGACAGGTCTGGATTGCCCAGGCAATTTAGCTCTCATTATGTGGATTCTTAGTAAATCAGGCCCATAATAATGTTGGTTTATTAACAAGGACTTACTTTAAACAACATGGACAGGTTATGTGTTGTGATTAATTCAGCACAATAATTGAAGAACATCACTAATTCAAACCATGATATACCCACCCCCAGTATGCACAACTTTACAGAACAATCTTGGGTCCCTGACAGTAACCACCCAACTGGTCCATCTCCACCACTCAAAAGTAGCTATCCATCTGCTGTAGGCAGATGAAACATGGTCGTCCCACTTGGCCGTCTCTAGATGCTAGGGTCCTCAACAATGAGGCATCTGCGTGCTGGATCATGCCCAAACAAAATGCATCACATGGCTAAAATGTCTTAGCTGACATTCCCTCACCATTCAAGTGAGTCACACTTCTCATTTGACCCTCCTTAACTAACCATTCATTTGATACAGTCATTCTCACAGAACCCAAGGATCCTTCAAAGAGACTGAATACCAAAGACATCCAACTGTCTAGTACCCAAGTCTCACAACCATACAGTAAGAGAGGAAGCATTCATTCTCCTGCAAAAGTATCAGCATCATCAAATGCCTCTGTCCAGTGACTTTATGGCTCCTTCAACACTCGTCACACTCAGCCACATTCCCACTACATTTTCCAAAAACTGGGTGGGCACAGTAAGAACACTAGAAATGCAGTACAA
The DNA here is from genome assembly GCF_902500255.1 of Thalassophryne amazonica. NCBI lineage: Eukaryota > Metazoa > Chordata > Actinopteri > Batrachoidiformes > Batrachoididae > Thalassophryne > Thalassophryne amazonica. The sequence goes on along the minus strand of NC_047112.1, from coordinate 29,736,618 downwards.
ACTGCAGAGATTAAAGCAAAAATAAACAAATCTAAGTGATTTTTTTTTTCACAGCCAAATCATAAGCTGTTCACCATCTAACTTTCTGTAGAAACTCTTTTGCGATCGCATCTTAGAGTTTAAGGTAAAACAAGGTGGAGACAGCTAAGAAAACAGCAAACTGTTCTCCTGCTGAACGTGATTATATTTCACTCCCTAACCATTGCTGCTCTTTTCTAATGCAGCATCATATTATAGAAAGACTTTAACCAAGACATTACTTAAATACTTCAGGATAAACACATGCAGATAAACACACTCTCTAGTGACGACACGCAGCTCACTGACGACACCTGAGACACCTTGAATTTGAGTCAGGGTAGATGGGCAGCCAGTGGAGGTCTGTGAGCTACAGGGTAATGTGACCTTTTGGGTTGACTGAATACCAGATGTGCCACCATGTTCTGGACCTTCTCTAAGGGTTTCACTGCACCACGAGTCCTGCTACAAGGGCAATGCAGTAGTCGAGGAGACAACCCTGACCTGTACCATGAGCTGGGTAGCATACTGAGTTAGGTAAAGCCTGATTTTCAAATATTTCATATCTGCAATTTAAGTCAACATACTCAAACTTGGAAGCCATAAACTTTACAATATGGCACTGGATTTAGCTCTAGAAACTCATCTTTTAGTATGTAAAAGTGCAGGGCACTTTACAATTATTCCTGCATGCTTTTTTTAAGGTTCTGATAGGTCAATTTAATTAAAGAAACCACAAAACTTCCACATAAGGTGAACTAAAAAAAAATCCACAAAAACACTACATCTACCTCAGAATAATCACCTGCATTTCTGTTCTGTTGTATTGTATTAATGTCCACACACTGAACAATTTCAGCAAGCACTGCCCTTCTTTTATTCCACTAATAATTTTGAGAAGTACATTCCTTTTCCAGATTTTGTGCTGCATCAGAAACCTATGAGCTTCACAATATGTATTCATCTTTATATAAAGTGGCTCCATTTACTTTCCATTTCAACAGAACAGATCAGCCAATTCAGTCAGTGTTTACAAATCATACAGCTGTGAACAAAAGGTCCAGCTGTCTACCGTCTAAATATCAGAATGTGGAAGAAATGTGACAGAAATGATGATGAAACAAGTCTTATAAATACCTAAGTAGATCGATACAGTACAAATCCCCTGCCTCATTTAGCAACACAAACTGATGCTGATCAGACATTGCTGATGTGAAACCTGACCACTGCCCTCTGCTGGTTACCACTGCACACTACCGGTGAGCAGACACATAAAGCTCTTTTCTGCCTTTGACTGGCAAATTACCTACTTATACGAAGAAAAACTGAAGTAAGAGTGGCGGCCAGTGAGACATTTGTTCATATTGATATTGAATCGAGAACAGATGAATGGATTTCAGGGTTAATGTGAAACAAGAGCCACAACAATGTGTGTGTACAAATTACACTGCAACCTACAGTGGTGAGGTTGCAGACTGCATAATCCTGCTGTGGGTCATGATAATAGGTTCCATTCACATTTTCTCTTCTTTTGCAATGGGAATTAATTACCCCTAGTCTTCTTACATTATAGGATTTAATTTAACTCTGTCCTTCGGTAGAAAAAACCCCACAAAAATATAGAAAGCATGCAGATTTTACACACACGTAGCGTCAAATGGATGCGGAGTCTCTCTCTCGACATATCAGCGAAGTACTGCTAAGTGACCGTGATATCAAAGCAAGAGCACCGTGGCGCTTTTACAAGTAACTCTATGACAGGTGTTTGGCTGTATTTTTCCTCTGCCTGCTGCTGTATGTGAACTCAGACTGAGTTAAAAAAAAAAGTGAGACAGAGAGCACAAATTAAAGGTAAACAAAAATGTAAATCAGTCAAACAAAACATTAATTGTTGAGCTGTAAAGCACAAGTAAACATGGACAAATGGCAGCAAAAGCTTCCTTAGTCTACCTTTCTGTAGCTGCATGAATGTGTGTGCAGCTATTTGCAGACCCTAAATCGAACCTTGTGATACGTACTTTGTATGATTATCCAGCTCACAAAAATGAGGGTTCTCAAACTTGTTCCCTGCACAAGCACAAGCCTGCACGAGCAACCAGACAGTGCATTGGGGGATCTTCTTTTTTCTTACATCTTCTGGTCACATTACAAAAGGCTAAATATGCCCCTTTGGAGATGCTGTATAAACACGGAGGCCTACATGAGGGTGCATGCTCCCACACAGATAAGAAGGGCTTGTGCTAAGCTTATGATTAATTATTTAATTCTATGATAATAAACAGAAGGTTATGAATGCTATATTCATTATTTGCTTATGACCCTAAATCAGTTTTTTTCAAACTTTTCATACCAAGGATGACTTAATAATAATATTAGTAAAAAGAAAAAAAAAAATCTTGCAGACCTCTTAACTCTCCAAATATCTAAAAACAATTGCTTACCATAAGAACAGTCTATTACTATCTTTGGACTTTGGAATTGTTATTAAACAGTCTGAGAAACACTTTTATGTTACAAAATGATCATTTAAAATTTGATATTTTAGCAATATTAGGGGTGTAACAAATCACAAAGGCCACGTGATTTGGAGCAGATACGTTTTTTTATGTTATGGATCAGATAATTTTTTTGGATAAGGAAAAAAAAAAACAGACAAATTATTCTGTGCTTTCCATTTTTAAAAAATGAACTTAATGAGCAAAAAACAAAAAAACAAAACAAAAAAAAAAACCCAAAAACAAACAAAGCTTGTCTATGTTCCTGAACAAAAACAAGGTGTTAAAATGTTTTACATAATATATTGAAATAAAACTACTTCATTGTCATATTTTGAATGAATTTATGCCCGAATGAATGAATTTGTGCCTGAAAGGGTGTAGGCAGAAGCAAAAGCTTATAAACACCCACCTCTTAACCAAAAAAGTAAAAACGAATATTAAAGTGCAATAACAGTATCAGTCAGAAGAAGAAGATGATGATCTGTTTTATTCATGTTCTATACCCGCATGTTCCAATTAAGGGTAGCGGGAGCGGCTGGAGCCTTTCCCAGCAGTCACTGGGCAACAGGTAGAGTACACCCTGGACAGGACGGAAGACTATCACACGGCCTGATCTAAATTTGTAACTTCTAATTCTTTAAAAAAAAAAAGATCATGTCTGGTAAAAGGGTAAGAATGATAACTATTTGTAACCCTTTCAGGATAAATACAGTTGTCCTACCACCACTGATACAAATTAATTCAGGACCAGTGGAGCCAATGCTGGGAAAAATTCAGGAACTTCTTCAGTTATTTCTTGGAACTACAGACTTTCTGCCAGCTCGGTTGTGCAAGCGCATTGAGCACAACACTGTTGAGTAAGCTCAAGACCACACAGGGCAGTGACGGCAGACACTTCACCCTCAACTCTCAATGTATTTTTAGAGATTCTGTCGGTTTCAGATCCAGATATGTGTCGAGCCTGCAGGTAGCGGCACAAGGCTGTTTTTGTAATGTTTTAATAAGCTGCGTGAAAACGCAGCATTTCTTTCAGTCACACTTTTAACCGCAACTGCTTTGACAACAGACAGTTCATCCTGCGCTCCTTTGAATTCAAAGAGAGATTCTTACTTTATTTGGATCCATACGTGCACTGAGCAAGCACCAAGCCATCTCTCCAGCAGAGCACGAGGCTGTTTTTAACAAGCTATGTTCATGACCGAAGTACATGCATATGACTCAGTGTGACTCAGTGTGATTTTATAGCTACTGCATCAAAATGACCAACTGTCACTTTAAAAACAAGTCACCATGAACAAAAATCACACTTATGTAAACTCTGCAATTAATCTGCGGAGCGGTCCATACGGATCACGGAATAACTGTGATTCAAAGTAACATATTCATGTACCACTAATGGTCACTCACAGATCACTCTGAGGTAGGCTACCTTAAGTCCAACACAATGTAGCTTTAAGTTCTTTTATCAGATGCATTCCTGCACAGAACAGAGACCCTGCTGCTCATTTGATTTACTGATAGTTTTAAAATGCAACTGTAGACCCACCTGTTTACCTTGTATTTTTACTTTCTTGTTTTTATTTTGACTTATTTTAATTTAATATTTATTCAACTCAAGCTTTATTTCTAAAGCATGTTTAAAACAACAACAGTCGACCAAAGCACTGTACATAATTAAAAAATGGGCACCAAGTTACCCCGAATCATAAATAAAAGAATTAAAAATAACAATAAAATTACAACAGGCAATAAAACAGATAAAAAACAACGTAAAATAAACAGTAAAAAGTAGTAGGAAATAATTTAAGCACACAGCACACAGGCAACAGTGGTAAGGAAAAACTCCCTCCGAAGATATTGAGGAAGAAACCTCAAGCAGACCAGACTCAAAGGGGTGACCCTCTGCTTGGGCCATGCTACTGAAAGAGTAGAAATAAGATAAAATTTGTCAGCATTAAGCAACAGGAAAAACAGAAGGAATACTAAAGTGAAACAGAGATGTAACTGCTCATTTAGGAAATGCCAGAGAAAAGAAATAGGTTTTTAAAGAGGCTTTAAAAGTCTAGGGACAGGGATGATTCTTACTTTGATGTTTTTATTTTGATTTAATTCTGCACTTTTGTGTAAAGCACTTTGCGACTATCTGTGAAAAGTGCTATGGAAGTTAACTACTTATTTACAGATTTGCTAAAGAACAAACTACTTACTTCTGTCTCCTGACAGGGCTGAATACAGATCCTACAATTCTATAGTCTGTCTCTCACCTGCTGTTCAGCTAGTATTAATTAAAATCATTCTCACATGCCAACACTGCAGTGTTCCTTGACATATTTTAGCACGATATTTTGCAGTTACCTCTTCATCTTTAACATTGACATCCACTTTCTTGGAGCCAATGGCCTTGCTGACGTGGTCGATATTGTTTTCTCTGCAATAGTCAAAGATGTTCTTGTCCTCCTCTCTAAGATTGAAAGAGAAATAAAGAGAAAGGAAAAAAGCAGATGGTGTCAACTTTATCTGAAGTGTGATGTGTGCCCACTCATGCGAACATGCCATTCTGAATACCATGTATGTGGTCATAAGGCAAACTTTAAAACAAACAAATATGTCTCTTATGCAGGCAGCAGCCCCACATGCCGGACCCCACTGGACCTTCGATACAACCCATACACAATCACACCACCTCTGATTGTATCTGTCTCTAATCACCTCCTGACATTGTGGACCGCAGAGGCTACTGGGGGAGGCAGAATGCATCGGTGGTGGTGCTGTTGGGTGGGGAGAAGGAGCCAAATCTCATTTAGAGCTTTACGCCTTCCCCTCCCTCTTCTCCATGCTAGCCATTAAGATTAATTGAATTTAGTGCGCTATTGTCTGACGGAAACACCACATACTCACAGCTTTACCGCTCTCATGCAGTACCGTCAGTCATCCTCAAGGCCAAACAACATAATCCCCGTTTCTGCAGCAATGCACGCCCCACAGCATGCAGACACCAAGTTCTGTTTAGCTCTGAAGAGCATAGTTATGGCCAATTTTCTACCTAAGATTATTGAAATTGTACCTTAATATGATTTTTAAGTCTTCAGTAATCTGTTTAATGAAAACAAAGTTAACGGTTATAAAAATGCAGGCACAAAAGTCATTTTTAAAAGGAAAAGGCTATAAAAAAAAGGTCTCAGGCAAGTTGGCAAGCAATGACTACTGTTATTTTCATTCTGAACTTGTTGATCTTCCTTTTTTAACCTTTACCTGAATGATAATTTATTATACAAAATAACAGAAACTAGTATCAAGACATCCACATGATTATAGTGAGACCAGCTAATTTTTCAGCTTTACATCAGAGGTCAGATATTTTTTGGCTCAGGAACGCAAATGCCTATGCAGGAAACAGTGTTTCAATATCTCATCTAGTTTTTAAGATGTGGTCATTAATGTATTTTAAACAATGATCTCTGATTTAACTTTGACTTGTAGATATAGCGACGAACTGTGTTAACTGACAATGGTTTTCTGAAGTGTTCCTGAGCCCACGCATAAGATCCTTTACACAATGATGTCGGTTTTTATTGCAGTGCCACCTGAGGGATCGAAGGTCACGGGCATTCAATGCTGGTTTTCAGCCTTGCCGCTTACATGTAGAAATTTCTCCAGATTCTCTGAATCTTCTGATTATATTATGGACTTTAGATGATGGAATCCCTAAATTCCTTGCAATTGAACATTGTGAAACATTGTTCTTAAACTGTTGGACTATTTTTTCACACAGTTGTTCACAAAGTGCTCCTTGCCCCATCTTTGCCTGTAAATGGTTGAGCCTTTTGCAGATGCGCCTTTTATACCCAATCATGACATTTACAATTAGTGTCCTCAGTTCCCAAACGCTAATTGAGTGTTGTTAGAAGGAAAGGTGATGTAACACAGTGGTAAATATTCCACTGTCCCAGCTTTTTTGAAACCTGTTGCAGGCATCCATTTCAAAATGAGAAAATATTTGCACTAAAACAATAAAGTTTATCAGTTTGAACATTAAATATCTTGTCTTTGTGGTGTATTCAGTTGAATATAGGTTGAAGAGGATTTGTAAATCATTGTATTCTGTTTTTATTTACATTTTACACAACATCCCAACTTCACTGGAATTTGGTGTATCTCATATGTACTGCCTGGCAAACTGTAGGTGCTATTTTACATCTTATTTTTGAGAAAATCCTTCTCTGCTCCTTGGCGATGCAACAGACAAAAGTTCCACTGTGCACAGTTTGTTCAATCACAGTCACAAAAGTCTATAACTCATTCAGAGATCTTTGGGTGTCTTGGTGGCTTCCCTCATTTGTGTCGCTCTTGCATGGTCACACAGTTTTTGAGAATTACCCACTCCAGACAGATTTACTATATCATACTATTGTTTCTTTTGTAATAATTGCTGAAAATGATGTTCCACATATCCATGGACCTAAGTGTACACTTCTGTAATATGTGCATATCTGGACAACCTGTGTTTATGTCGTAATATGTCCCAAGGCCAAGTGTGAGACAAAGAGCAAAGCAGCTGCATTACAAGCACCACCTTTTACAGTTTCCTCTGAGGAAAGATTTTTAACACCGACATTTCCCCAAGTTTTGTTCTTTAATGAATCGCTGTACTTCCTTTTCTTCAGTGTTTCCATCAACATGCTTTCTCACTCTCGTGTCTCTCATTCCGCCCCTCCTTCTTTGCAACATTTACTCATCAGCCTGTGATGAATGATGAAGAACTCATTACACTTTTATCCCCGTCCCATTTATGTATGAGCACGTTCATTTGCATATGCCTGATTACCACCGTTATGTTTATTCATGATTTTCCAGGCACAGCCACACCCACTTCCTTGTCTGATGGCCATGGTGACCCCATGTGTCCCTGACACGTGGCCGCCATCCATCTCCTGCGGCAACTAATCAATAGGCCAGCTCATCAGTCTTTAGTCGATGGTCGGACAGGGGTGGTTTGATGGGATTATGACGCATGGCCACATACATAAAGTACAAGCACACCCACCTCGTCCACACAGTGAGTGTTTAGAACATACACAAGCATTAAAATGAGCCATCAGCAGGCTATAGTCAGTATCACGGAAACTGTATGCATGAACCCACCCACAAACACAGGAAAAACAAAGTAATGATTAATGTGGGTACCATAAATGAAGTGGCAGCAAGTGTTGCAATGTATGCTGGGAAGGTTACAAGCTACTCTGTCAACACAACAGCTGGAGTATCAAAGACACTGTGTGCATTTGTGTTTCTGTGAGGGTGCCAGACATACATGCTACCATTCTGGCATACCAACAGACATGTCCTTCATCCATCTGACTGCACAGAACTCCACAGGTGGAGAACAATCACCGACCTGAGCTACACAGACACACACACGCACCTTTTCTTACAGCCCCTGATAAGAAACAATGAAGACAGCACTAGATCGAACACAATGATGGGACAATACAGCTTTTTCTTTATCATTTAAAATTCTGATTCCTCAAATTTTTACCTGAGGCCAAAATACGGTAATCGGGTATTACAAAGACTTTGTGTCTGTGTGTTCATCTGTCTGTGCTCAGCCCAAGTCCAGTTCTATTAACTGCCAGGGTCTTCAAATTCACAGGAAGCATTCTTGGGGCACAGACCTTAGACAAGTTCAAAGATGGCTAACCTTGACCTATTTTAAGTGATAAAAAGGTCACATTCTTTCATTGATTACATGCTCATACAGCTGAGGGTACTTTACCATTGCCTTTTTTTTTTTTTTTGTATCAGTTTCATCATCATCATCATCATCAGGCTGGACTATTGTAATTCATTATTATCAGGTTGTCCTAAAAGTTCCCTAAAAAGCCTTCAGTTAATTCAAAATGCTGCAGCTAGAGTACTGACGGGGACTAGCAGGAGAGAGCATATCTCACCCGTGTTGGCCTCTCTTCATTGGCTTCCTGTTAATTCTAGAATAGAATTTAAAATTCTTCTTCTTACTTATAAGGTTTTGAATAATCAGGTCCCATCTTATCTTAGGGACCTCGTAGTACCATATTACCCCATTAGAGCGCTTCGCTCTCAGACTGCAGGCTTACTTGTAGTTCCTAGGGTTTGTAAGAGTAGAATGGGAGGCAGAGTCTTCAGCTTTCAGGCTCCTCTCCTGTGGAACCAGCTCCCAATTCAGATCAGGGAGACAGATACCCTCTCTACTTTTAAGATTAGGCTTAAAACTTTCCTTTTCGCTAAGGCTTATAGTTAGGGCTGGATCAGGTGACCCTGGACTATCCCTGGGTTATGCTGCTTTAGACGTAGACTGTGGGGGGGTTCCCATGGTGCACTGTTTCTTTCTCTTTTTGCTCTTTATGCATCACTCCGCATTTAATTATTAGTGATCGATCTCTGCCCCCCTCCACAGCATGTCTTTTTCCTGGTTCTTTCCCTCAGCCCCAACCAGTCTCAGCAGAAGACTGCCCCTCCCTGAGCCTGGTTCTGCTGGAGGTTTCTTCCTGTTAAAAGGGAGTTTTTCCTTCCCACTGTAGCCAAGTGCTTGCTCACAGGGGGTCGTTTTGACCGTTGGGGTTTTTCATAATTATTGTATGGCCTTGCCTTACAGTATGGAGCGCCTTGGGGCAACTGTTTGTTGTGATTTGGCGCTATATAAAAGAAAAGTTGATTGATTGATTGATCATAATAAAATCGAAATTACTGTCTCAGAGCCTCAAGACACATCTTTACTGTTATTGTTTAAATTCCAGATATTTCAACGAAAATAAAGTTAAACTCAAAATAAAATAAAAATTTAGTTTAACACAGTTAATGTGTTTAACTACTGTTAAGTGTTATATAAACGCTTTTCTTTCGTGTTGAACACTGATTTCTAAAGTGTGGACCATTAAGGTACAGTAGGTGGGCCATGAGATGTTATTAAAAATACGAATGTATTTGGATTTTTAATAAATGTTTAAAATTACCCAAAAAAACTCATGCTTAGTTTTAAACTGCAATAATAAGTCATAAAACAAAGCTATGGGACTTAAATGATGTGTTACTCTTCATTTGCTTGCCCGTGGAGGCACGTTAACTTCACGAGACCTATTAGGGTGTGCTGTGGTATCTGGCCCAAAGCTGTCCGCAGCAGATCCTTCTGTTAGGTCAGACCACATGGGCCCCACACCCACACACGTCAGCAAGTCTTGGCCGCACAGGACCTTGTTGCTGGATCACTGGTTTTCAGTCTTCTGACCACTTTTGTTAAGTACTGACCACTATAGACTGGGAACATTCCACAAGCGCAGTCAAGAGAAGATAGATGCCACTGATGTCAAGACAGCAAAGCTCCTCACAATGCACGGAGGTTTCTACACAAAGTCCAGCACCTTGAAGCACTCTGAGCAACAGGAAGAGGAAAGGCGAGTATTAGTGAGTGTCAGAACCATGATCCAGGATGAAACAAGGAGCATCCATAAATACATCAGGAAGACGGCCCCCTCGAGATAAGCTGTCACAAGAGTCTCAGACAGCTGAAAACAGACTATGATCAGGAACAGGAGGAGGAGGTATCATGGAAGACCAACCCCCTCCATGGGATGTACCATCAACAGATAGAGGAAATGGATGACGTCAAGAAGTCCTACCAGTGGCTAGAAAAGGCCGACCTAAAGGACAGCACAAAAGCTCTGATCGTGGCAACACAAGAACAGGCCCAAGACACACACAAACACACACACATATTCTTCAGTCTATAGGCATACTTTTTAGCGGTAGTATGGACATGGCAGTGCACCATGGCAGCTTCCATAAGTAGATATGAAGGAATCATGTAGATATGAAGGACTCATATGAAGGACTCATTCCAAGGTAATGAAAACTCATCTTGTCTACACACTAGAGCTTTAATTCATCCTATACTCAGTGTAGATAACAATTAAATAACATCATCCCTAATATAGCCACAATAAGGACTATTTACTGAATTTCTCCAATGCTTTAAGCTTTAGAGTGATGCATTCCTTTTCAAAATAAGATTATATCCTCTTTAAAGTGACTGAAAACATGTCCGAAGCATCTTAAAAGCAGTTCAGACTGGCAGATGCTTAGCTTATCCTTTAAAATAAACACATTTTTAAAAAATGCAAATACTCGTGTCTCAAACAAACAAAACTAATAATTATATCTTCACATTTAAGAAGCTGACACAGGTCAAATTGCATTTCTTAATAACTTTCATAAACAATTCTGTCATTATCAACACAGCTGACAATGATTTTTGTGTTGACTGACTTTTTCAGTTCTAGTGGACAAAAATGCCTCCAGTGTGTAACTGGGTCATTTTTTCAAGGTGAGTGAGAAAATTGCAAATACAGTGATCAAAAACTACTCACTTCCACACTGATCAGCTCAGCAGCCCAGGGATACTGTTAATCAATCCTGCTTTTGTCAATACAGAATCCATCCACACACACGGACTATGACATGGAGATGAGCGGAGAGCAATGCAATTAACTGGCTAACAGGTGCTTAGCTGTTTAATAAGAAGCGGGTCTGTGTGCAAAAGAGGAAATTGGAATGCAGCAGAGCAGTGAGTGTGACAGTTCCGGCAGGTTATGAGCAAATTCAAATGCAATCATTTCAACTCTGTGCGGCAAACTTATGTGTTTGTGTGCACATGTGTGCGCAGGAGTGTGTGGCAAGTTAATGATTTTCCTCTTCCGGGTTTCCCTCGGGGCATCGCTGCGACTCGGCATCGCCAATGGGAGCGTTCTTAGGAATCCTGCTGGTACCTCCCTCCGTCTGCAGTACCCGGCCCATCCTCATCACCCCTCCCACCCCGCACGCTAAACCCCGAAATGCAACGTAATTAAAAAGGGGGGGATTCTATCCACTTTCCTTCAACGCTGTGCATACTAATCACGCAGAGCCATTTAGGAGCAAAACCTACAGGATTCACACATCTCATTTTCATCTGCAAAAGAGCTCTTTTTTCATTGAAATGAAGATGAGGTTTTTAAGCTTGAGTAAGTCTGCCAGGCAAGAGTGAATGGATATATTTCATTATCATAAATCAGAAGTGTGTGCTGTCTCTGGGCACTAACTGCACTTACAGTCGTTGCATATAATCAAATGCAGCATCAAATCCAGTGGTTAACAATACCATGCTCAGGCCGAGGTGACCTAAGCAGCAAGTAAGTGTTGATTCAGAAATGCAGGAAAAAAAAGGCTACGTTGCTTCCAGTATTTTACCAACTGGCGATTGCTTTGGCATCTGAAAACACACTCCAAGAAACAGCTGAATGAATCATTTTCTTTCCTGTTCTCATTTTTAGTCACTGGGTCAACCAATGACCCAAGGCGATGACTGGATATCACAGCAATCCTTAGTTACACATTTCTCTGGGCACGATCCAGCATATAGGTGCCTCAATTTAAGCTCATACGTCCTTTTATGTTACCATATCAACATGGCAGTGCAGCATGATAGCCTCTATCAGGGGGTCCGCTCTCTTGTAGATATGAAGGGATCATTCTAACTTTAAGAACCCACTTTCATTCCTTGTTGGAAGTAATTACACTGTAATTAACAGGGTTATGAATGCTATATTCCATTTGTGGTAATAAACACCTAAATGCTACCCACTGTAGCTGAAATGACTGTCAAACGAGCAGACATTTTTTTTTGTCTGTCAGTCGTGCTACAATATTCAAAATATGGTGCGGGCATGGTATGAAGCGGAGCAGATATGGAGCAGCGACTGTATCATCCCAGGCAGTGTGGTGGCCAAGTGGTCAGTGCACTTGGTTCCAAAAGAAAAAGTTCCTGGTTCACGACCACTTATGCCCATTCTCCAAGCAATGTGGAGTTATGTCAGGAAGGGAATCCCGCATAAAACATGCCAAAACAACATGCTGATCCATATTGGGTCTCCTGTGGTGAATCCGAGAAAAAAAGGGAGAAACAAAAGATGGTGTAGCAACATGGGAGTGGATATGAAGGGCTGGATGTCTTTGGGGTTTTTTGGGGGGGTATGGCATTTTTGTTTTTCAAACAAGTGATTATGTGCTTCTCTGCATATGATCCAGCATGTCGGTACATCAGTGTCGAACACCCGGTGACTGTAGAAGGCAAACCTAATGCCCACATGTCTCCTGGCAGCGGGAGATACTTGGGTTGCCAGGGCTGGTAACAACAAAGACTTTTTTTTCTAAAAAGTCATGATTTTTTATTTAAATCAACTTTTATTGATTTAAATTGACTTTTTTCATTTTTATTTATTTCACTCTTCTAAATGAGAAGAGTGAAATAATATAACAGTATATAAATATCAGTAGTTATAATCTTTATTGACATGTTAAACATAAAGGTGCACATACAACATGTACCATTAATTAATGGTACTAATTTCATATTTCTGTGTTTTTTCTAAGTACTAATTTCGAAAAAAAAATATATATATTTTTTATTTTTATTTTATTTAAATCAGCTGATTTAAATCATACCAGCCCTGTTGGTTACCTTCAATAGGTGGGTTCAATCAGTTGTCTGCCTGTGTGGATGCCAACCGGGACCCTGGTTGGTTCCGTGGTGTGGTGGATGTGACACCAGCGCATGCCCCCAGCCTTGACTCTCATTTTGGTGTGTGTTGATGCTCGGGTGTTACCTGATCTTCTCCTCCTGGTATAGAGAGCTGACAGCTGCACCTCCAAAGACAGATCTCTTCTCTGCTCCTCGTCTTTCCTGTAAGATCAAAAACTAAAGTCATCTAAAAGACACATATGCACAACAAGTAAGAATGCCCCCAGACACTGGTACAACTTAACGATACAACTGCTGAACACAAAATCTGTGCAAACATTACTTTTTCAGTGATCACTCATGGAATCTAGTTCGGCTGTGAGCTGCCATCTGTGGCGTTATATCTCACACATACACAGGCAATGACCTTATTGCTATGTGTGCTTAGCACAAAGCAAAACCTTCATCTATTCGCAATAATTACTTACAATTTTTTTTACCTTGTCTTTATGATCCCAAAACATGACCTCACTAGCCATAAAGAGCACACAGCGTGCAAGAGAACAATATAAAATATATACCTCCTTAATTTGTGACTCCTGTTAATCTTTTCTTAGATTTTTCATAAAATTCCATTATGTTCAGCAGGACTTTATTACGTGCCCTTTTTTCTCACTGACCCCCACAACTCACAAAAGAGCACGCACAAATCTGATTTTAGAAAAATGGGGAAAGTGGAGTGGAGCCTGAAAAGCAAAGGGAAACGACTGTACGTGCACTTTTGGGATGACTTAATTCACTTCGGAAACTCAGAATATTCGCTGATGCACTGGCCCTGCTCCTCTACAATGTAATGTAATATAAAGCCAGCATCTGCTCAACAATTGAGGCCGGAACAAAGGTCAAATTCATGGCTATTATTCTCATTCCTGCTTCTCTGTCTATGCACTCTTACTTAGACCGTTTGACTGAGCTTCCAAAAGAATAGCTGCTGCCATGCTGTGTCGCTTTGTTAACACTAACACAATCAGCTTCTTTTCAGGGGACGTTCGTGTGTTTGCCGGCCTGTCTGCTGGGTTCTCTCCTGGCATTGTGCAGCTGTGGGGCAAAACCAGTGAGGGTGGCCTTTGCAGCACGGCCGAAGAGAAAAGAATGTGTCAGGGTGGGACCTGTGGCTGACAGTAATGCTATTAAACTGACATGAATGTGGAACGAGGAAAAGAAAGAGCAGGGAAGGGCTAAATAAACGAGGAACCAGGTTAAAGAGCTGGGCATATAGCAATAGCAGAGAAAAAAGGAGGTACCACAGATGGAGACAACAAAACAAGAGCAGGAAGGACAACGCAAAACAAGGGCAATACCCTAAATCGAATAATGAACTGCATTCCTATAGTGCTTTTCCATCTGATGCTCAAAATGTTTTACAATGGTGCCTCACATTCACACACAGATGCCAGTGTGCTGCCATGCAAAGTACTGAAGTGAGCACCGGGATTTAAGATTTTACGACATTGCCCAAATTATATTCCTGTATGACAGGGAATCGAACTGAGGATCCTGTGGTCTGGAACCCACCGCTTTAACCTCTAGAGAATCACCTCACAATGACTTGCTAACCTGTGTCACCAAGCAACTTAGCAAGGTAAAATCTACAGAAGTCACAAACCATTAAAACCTTCTGAAGTTCTTCCATCCACAAGGTTTAAGACACTCTGCCTCCATTGGCCACAATTAGAATCAAAATCTGCTCAACAGTGAACATATCTAAGGTTTCAGTGAGGTGATCTTGTGTACAGAGATTCACCTGGATACACAAATTCTTTCTGAAGATAATGCATACACATTGTTTTTCTAGACTTGGCCCCCTGTGACCACAGTTACAATCAAAACATACCCAATATCAAACATGTCACTAAGGTAACATTATGTACCAAGTTTCACCTTGATACACAAAGTCTTTGTGAAGATCACGTGCACGTCACCCACAACATGGATCCATCCACAGAAAGAAGCCCACGAGGGGTGTGTGGGTGGGGGAATCATTTCTTAGATGCATCATGATGTGAACATGGAAAATTATAAACTGATTCACAAATGGCAATAATCATTAATGAGCACTTTTCATGTTCCTTATGTAAACCTGTGTTTCTATTTTTAAGTCTTTTTTACCTGGTAAGGTACTTTTTATGTGAATACATTTGCCATATGGGTTCGTTACAGCTTCTTTTATTGTATAAGCTTTTGGGGGGTGGGGTGGGGGGGCATGCAGTGCAGCTGCAGGTTACGTGCTGCGTGTGTGAGGAAACAGAGGGGGAAAAAACACCTGTTTTTGGACTATATACACACACGACACACCACATAACAAAAAGCATCTAACGACAAGTCCGGGCTACATGTGAACACAGTTTTTACCTTTAAAATAGAAAAAACAAACAAAACGGTGACATGATAGAGTGCTTGTTTGAGCTCCAAAAGAAAATCTCTGCTTTTACCTTCTGAGGTCAACTGAAAGCAGTCTCATTCTATTGTTTCATAAAGGGATAAGAAAGAATCCAAATGAATTATTTACCAAGTATCATGGTTGATCACCTCAAATTTCTCCATGACTATTTTCATTTTAATATGCACTGGGTAGCGCACTGTGGTAGAATGTACGTGTGTGCAGTTCATCTGGCTGTACCCAAAGAGCAATAAAAATAAGCGTACACATGATGAGAAGAGATGGCGCATGCCAACATTTGCGCAGTTTTATGTATTGGCAAATCATTGGCAGTGCAGTCCATTATCATAAAACATGTTCTTGTCATTATTCTGACACAAGTACAAATGCACTTGCATCACAGCTAGTGTTCATGGGCATAGTAATGAGGTGTACATTAAGCATGAAGAAGCTGCAAATGTGAGTCTGACCTTTTTTCTTTTTTGCTGGAGTGGTAACAATCTAAACAGTGTCAGACTGAACCCACACTTACACAGGCAGTTTTAGCAGGTGGTATTGGGGGCAAACCCCCTGGGGTTTAAAATTTAGAATCAGTGAATAAGAGCCATACAAGTGCAAATATGGCTGAGCTGTTAAAAATGTTTTGGAAATAAATCCATTCATGGATCATTACAAATAGTTTGATTTGAAAAGTAACAAGCAGTCACACACACACACACACACACACACACACACACACACACACACACACACACACACACACACACACACACACACACACACACACACACACACACACACACACACACACACACACACACACACACACACACACACACACACACACACAGAGAGAGAGAGGGAGAGGGAGAGAGAGAGAGAGAGAAAATTCTGCATAGAAAAAAGATGCACCGATAAACGATTTATAATCGAATCACTGCCTTCTGAATTATAATCGAATTGAATCGTGAAGTGCGTAAAGATGCCTTCCACTGGCACCAGGGTTGGGTAGGATTACTTTGAAATGTAATCCAAAAGTAATCAGATTACAAGTAATCCAAATGTATGTACATACAGTAGTGTTCAGAATAATAGTAGTGCTATGTGACTAAAAAGATTAATCCAGGTTTTGAGTATATTTCTTATTGTTACATGGGAAACAAGGTACCAGTAGATTCAGTAGATTCTCACAAATCCAACAAGACCAAGCATTCATGATATGCACACTCTTAAGGCTATGAAATTGGGCTATTAGTAAAAAAAAGTAGAAAAGGGGGTGTTCACAATAATAGTAGCATCTGCTGTTGACGCTACAAACTCAAAACTATTATATTCAAACTGCTTTTTTTTTTTTAGCAATCCTGTGAATCACTAAACTAGTATTTAGTTGTACAACCACAGTTTTTCATGATTTCTTCACATCTGCAAGGCATGGAGTCAACCAACGTGTGGCACCTTTCAGCTGTCATTCCACTCCAAGATTCTTTAACAACATTCCACAATTCATTCACATTTCTTGGCTTTGCTTCAGAAACAGCTTTTTTGATGTCACCCCACAAGTTCTCAATTGGATTTAGGTCCGGGGATTGGGCAGGCCACTCCAAAACATTAATTTTGTTGGTTTGGAACCAAGATTTTGCTCGTTTACTAGTGTGCTTGGGGTCATCGTCTTGTTGAAACACCCATTTCAAGGGCATGTCCTCTTCAGCATAAGGCAACATGACCTCTTCAAGTATTTTGACATATTCAAACTGATCCATGATACCTGGTATGCAATATATAGGCCCAACACCATAGTAGGAGAAACATGCCCATATCATGATGCTTGCACCACCATGCTTCACTGTCTTCATTGTGAACTGTGGCTTGAATTCAGAGCTTGGGGGTCGTCTCACAAACTGTCTGCGGACCTTGGACCCAAAAAGAACAATTTTACTCTCATCAGTCCACAAAATATTCCTCCATTTCTCTTTAGGCCAGTTGATGTGTTCTTTGGCAAATTGTAACCTCTTCTGCACGTCTTTTATTTAACAGAGAGACTTTGCGGGGGATTCTTGTAAATAAATTAGCTTCACACAGGTGTCTTCTAACTGTCACAGCACTTACAGATAACTCCAGACTGTCTTTGATCATCCTGGAGCTGATCAATGGGTGAGCCTTTGCCATTCTGGTTATTCTTCTATCCATTTTGATGGTTGTTTTCCGTTTTCTTCCACGCGTCTCTGTTTTTTGTCCATCTTAAAGCATTGGAGATCATTGTAGATGAACAGCCTATAATTTTTGCACCTGTCCTCAGGCTTTCAAAGAGAAAAGCATGTTCAACAGGTGCTGGCTCCTTAAATAGGGGACACCTGATTCACACCTGTTTGTTCCACAAAACTGACAAACTCACTGACTGAATGCCACACTACTATTATTGTGAACACCGCCTTTTCTACTTTTTTTTTTTACTAATAGCCCAATTTCATAGCCTTAGAGTGTGCATATCATGAATGCTTGGTCTTGTTGGATTTGTGAGAATCTACTGAATCTACTGGTACCTTGTTTCCCATGTAACAATAAGAAATATACTCAAAACCTGGATTAATCTTTTTAGTCACATAGCACTACTATTATTCTGAACACTACTGTACATACATGTAATCCACATGTATTCTTTCAAAGTAATCCTACCCAACCTTGTCTGGCACCCACACAGAGTCAGACAGTTTGCACACCCACTCTGCTTTCAGCAACAAAGGTAGAACTGTGTGCTGAATGAGACACATGATTAAATTGGACATGGTAAGCTTTTAAAGGTTTACATAACTGTACACTTTTGTGTTTCAGTGCTTAAAGCTACAGTGTGTAGGATTTAAGGGTGTTTATTGGCAGAAATGGAATGTAGCATCCATAAACTCTGCTCATTAGTGTATAACCTGTAACAATGAATCGTTGTGTTTTCATAAACTTAGAATGAGCCCTTTGTATCCACATGGGAGCGGGCCCCCTCACGGAGGCCACCATGTTGCACTGTCATGTTGATACAGTAGCCCAAAAGGGACATACCTAATCTGCCTTTTGCAGCACGGTCAGAAGACTGAAGAAAAAAAGAAGATGAATCACTGGTTGCTCCCCTGTACACTGGTTGCTAGTGCAGGCTAACAAGTTTGGGAACACTTATTGTGAAATGTAGGATAACATGTATTGTTTATTACAAGAGAAAGCCAAAAAAAAAAAAAAACATAAACATGAAGGGAAACAAAATTGTTACTGGCAGTAACAGCATGCCAAAGGCATTTCCCCACATGGGGAGGTGATGGTCTAGTGGTTAAGCGTTGGGCTTGAGACAAGAGGATCCTCAGTTCAAACCCCAGCCTGACTGGAAAATCACCAAGGACCCTTGGGTAAGGTCCTTAATCCCCAAGTTGCTCCCGTTGTGGAGTGAGCGCCTTGCATGGCAACACCCTGACATAGGTGTGAGTGTGTTTCTGTTAATGGGTGAATGTGAGGCATCACTGTAAAGCGCCTTGAGTGTGTGTGAGGGTGCTGCCATACAAGGCACTCACTACACAATGGGAGCAATAGGGAATTAAAGACCTTGCCCAAGGATCCTTAGTGATTTTTCCAGTCAGGCTGGGGAATGTACATGGCAACACGTCTCTCATGATGCAATCTGACCCACGTAAGCAAACACAAGAGAACTGCAATTTCTTGGAATATTACTTTCCCAAAGTGTCAGTTACTGAAGACAAACACATACTTGTCTCATGTACTTTTCATACAAAATATGCAGTTTCAGAAAAGCCTGAAAGAATATGGCACTGTGACACTGACATCTACTGGCAAATACACTGCATGGCACTCTCAAAAAGACGCCAAGTACAGCTGTTTTGTGATCATCACAGATGTGTAAATTTACCTTATAGCTGCCTTCAGGGTCTAATGAATTAACACAGGATATGTACTCCCTCATGGCCTGCTCCACCTCCATGTCTCCAAGCTGTTTCCAGGCATGCCTGCAACAGTAACGGCAACACCATGAATTGAAAGCTTAGACCCATTTAGAGATCTGTCTGGATCACACACACTCCATGTTTTTCCAGTTCTGTCAGATCTTCACACAGCTAAACAAGAGCAATCTGAGATTTCTGATATTCGCCAAGGGTTGCTGAAGACTCAAAATAAAAGCTATGCGATTCACATCATGACACGGACTTTACCTGGATCCAGATTCCACAACACAATGCAATGATTGCAAACTGATCCAGAATGGTCAAAATGTTGCAATTTGACATTTAACTCGCAAGCTGTAACAAAACAGTGTCTTCCTGATCTTGGTTCTGTGCGGTAGTTTTAAAGCATTTATAAAGTGAAATCTTGATCCAGAATCCGGATCCGGATCACATCCAAAATTTAATGGCGTAATATCCATCTGTGGTGAAAATTTCATCAAATCCGTGGAGCAGTTTTGACGTAATCCTGCTAACAGACAGACAAATAAATACTTAAATAAATAAATAAATAAGTAAATACAGAAAAATCTGATGATTTTATTATGTCCTTGGCGGACATAATAATACAGTCAGGTGTGGTGAGCCCTCAAGAATCGCATTACACCAGACTTTGTAAACTTAGTATAGTCAGAACAGGGAAATGGAAAACAGGCAGAGCAAGTGGGTGCATCTGTGGCAAAAGAAATTTAAAAACCACATTCTGAAATGCACAAATGGTCACATTCCTAGTTTGATTTCTAAGTTGGCCAGCCTGTGCTGCCTGTCTCTTTCCTTATTTCTTCACTGTGATTAAAAAAAAAAGCCATAAAAAGAAATATGCTGGACAAGTGCCCTCCAGTAGCAAGGTTGAAAATCACTGCACTAGGAGTCTTACTATATATTGTAGCCCAATACATTTCAACACAAAAATGTCACAATATACACTCTGAAGCTGAAAAAAAGACTTGTTATATAAAGCCCATAAATACAAACATTGTCAGCTGCCATCCAGGACCCTGGGTGATCCATGGTATGGTGAATGTGGTGATGTGCGGCACCCATGCACAGAGCTTAGCAACAAAACAATCATGACAATGGATCACCATAAAATTTAAGGTGGTAATTAAAAGGCTTGGGCAGTACGGTGACTTAGTAGAGCTGAGGAAATTCATCATACAAAAGGTTACCTCACTGAGGGTTATAGTTTTGCTTATACTTATAGCAAGTTGACAAAATAAAGACACAGAGAGCTCAGTTGATATGACATCACTGGGGGCTTCATTGCTGGCTAGCTTTGATTAGCTTCATACTTTCACAAAATGTTAATTTTCCCAGTAAACACCATACAAAATTTCAGCTTTATATATACACATTATGTTTGGTATACTGGGCTTTGAGAATGGGCTGTGACGCAGATTGTATTTTAAAACAAGTTGTACAGAAAACTTTCCATAAGTTATTACATCTGAATTATTCATGGACGTTATCTTCAAGACTACTTAAGTACAAGATGTCTTCAACTCCTGTAAGATGGCCAGTGTTGTGTAATTTCTGTGATGAATGTTAGCATAAAATGATAAAATGAAAGTGGTGACGGAAGGAGTCAGACATATCGATGAGAGAATTATTTCTGGTTAAAACAGAAAACAGAAATAGATGCACCTGGAGAAGTTCGAAAAAGGTACAACATGCAATGTACCACCAGAGCCTTCTGTCTTTCCATTCTCAGTCAGAACCACTGTAAGGACCTTTGCCGTAACAAAAACAAAATCAGAATACAAATATGGCCTTTAGCTAGTCAGGGTCATGATTAGATGTTTAGTTGTAAAATTGGAGAAAGACAACCAGGACGGGGATGGCCCTAGGCCAGTATGCCCTACCTCACAGGCATGCGGAAATCATCTTTCCTCCACATACAGTTGCATATTTGTCATGTTTAATTTGCTAACTGTTTTTTTTGTTTTTTTTAATTGTGCTTTGGAGCAGTTTCAGGCCTCTCTATCTTCACACTGAAGCACAGCAGATCTTTCAAATTTATAGTATTTATCAAGTTGTAGTACTAGTTTGATGGCTAAGTAGATACATTAAAATAAATAAAAAAAATCATGCCTATATTTCTAATGCATATTGTTCATGTATGACCAAATATGCCATAAAGACAATATTACTGCTTTCTATTGCACGTTGGAAGTCGATAATTCAGAGTTGGTATTTCCAGCATCTGATCTAAATGTGTTTTAGTACATCTGCCCAGGAAAAGGACATCAAGCTCTTTCTGCAATATTTTTCATTATCAGCCTTGGGAGGAGGACTGTCATGTGTTTGCGATCCACTGCCAATCTAACAGCAATACCAAGATCCACAACCCAAGTCAAGAGCTGTCAGATACATTTATCCAGTGGCTTCGCATGTTGAAAGATCACAAACTCTCAAAGTGCGCAATTTCGTCCGAGATGTGTGAGGGACAATTTCTGGTTTCCTGGGAGAATTGTTGTAATTTTTGTCATTCTTTGTGTGGGAATCTGCAGTATCCCAATCACCATATCTTTCCCAGATGAGTTGCTGCCAAATGGAGCATCACAAAAATTACTTGTATGAACCACTTTCCTTCTTTTCAGACCAGTTAATTTTGGTAAAAATGCGAGTCCCTTCGGCTGCTCCCTTGTTTTCACTCGGGATCGCCACAGCAGATTCAAGGTGAAGCTGCATGTTGAATTGGCACAAGTTTCACACTGGACACTCTTCCTGACGCAAATCCACAATGCATCGATAAATATGACATGAGTCAGTTTTGAACCGGGAACTTTCCGCACTAAAACCAAGCACGCTAACCACTTGTCCACCACCCCTGCACCAGACCAGTTAATTTGGATGAATCAATCAAAAAAGAGGCACCTTCTGTGTCCTCCATTGCAGTCGCCTTTACCAAAAAAGATATGCACCGATTTTCACGCCAAAAATCATAGTGCATTGTTGGAAAATCACAGTGCATTTACGGAAATACAAAGCCACTGGATTGCATAAAACACAACATATAAGTAAAAAGTAACTCAAAGATTATTCTTTTATTTCTTACTATTTGCACCATCATGTGGCTGTAACATGAGATGGATGACCTCAGTTGTCACAGATCTTGCCCAAGTGTCCGACTTGTAATTCTGACTTGAATGGCAGTTGCACTCCAGTTGAAAAAATAAAAAAAAGTTTTTCATTCGGCCGCCCTGGTGAAATTTGCTTGTGCTGCCCCTGCAAAACTACAGTGCCAATATTAAACTGGAATTTTCAAAAAGAATCAAAGTTAAAAATGACATAAAAAAAAAAAAAAATCACAGTTATAACAACCAATTCTGGGTACGTACCATTTTCTCTGTCCTTCAAAATCAAAAAAGCCAGGCTTTGGTGCGTTGCACTTCCCCACTTTGACCTGTGAACACAACAAGAACACCATTTGTTCAGCTTATCCACCTGCATTTCCAATCAGCCTTTAAATCACTTCTAAATCTCACACAGCCAGTGGCCTCCCCGGCCGGTGCTGTACCTGTTTGTACCGAGCGTACAGGTACAGCAGCTGCTCCCTGCCGGCTGTCTGGACCAGATCTCTGACCCGCTCGGCTGCGGAGTCAAACTCTTGCTCCAGGTCCTCCCCCTCCAGCCGCTCTGCCATTTCCATGGCGCTGCAATCAAACTTCCCCAAACCCAGGTCCGAGTCGGAGTCTGAGCCCGCTCCGCCGAGGGGCTCCCCTGTGTCAGGCCGAGCCGGGTCCGTACCCGAACCCGTCGCAGTGTCCGGAGAGGACGACGGTGACCCGGAGGCCATACTCCTTACAGCGAGACGTCGCCGAGCCGAGACGTGTGTCAATATACGTTGATAAATGTCTGGTGGAGATATTCGGAAGCGTTTCAACAACGAATTTTAGTCCGTTATCGCCGAATAATAATATCCGTAATAGTCGGATTTATTTCTACTGTTGGTCCGTTTTTGGTACTGTTACCTAAAAGCGCCGGCTAAAATGAGAGCTATGGGGAAGGTTCCGGATTCCGTTTGTCAACGGTCACCTGGCGCCATGGCAAGAAATGTAAAGAGATTTAAAGAAAAACATTCAAGAATAAAATGCATTTTATTAAATTCAGACCAAAAAGTACAATTATTTAGACGACGTTTAATTGGCGTTGTTTACCTGGTTTAGTGCTTGCTAAAAAGGTCGCAGAGGCGTAGGCAGGAGGGGGGTGATGGGTGGCCTCAGCTCCAACCAGACTTACAGCATAAAAATTGATTTTATTGCTTTGAAGCAAATTTTAAACATTTTTAATAATATCAAAGTTTTGATTAATCATGTCTGAGCCCCTTCTATAACTACTTTGGGGTAGTTGTGTTTCTTTCTGGAGTGCGGCATTTAACATAGCATTTTTGCTGCTGTTTCCTGGCTAGTGGTTATGAACTTTGACTCTGTTTTCTTTGATTTTTATTATGGATTTGTATTTCATGAATAACCTGGTGCTTTCCAGCCTGTCACATAGCCACAGTGTGCGTGATGTGTGTATAGAGCATTAGTGGCGTGTAAGGGGACACCATATGACGATTGGAGGTGGGCATTGGCATGTGCCAGCAATCACGTGGCATTGTGTGACGTGTTTGTTTGTGAGTAGTGATGTGTTTGTGGCAGATAGTGGAGAGTTGGGTAGCGAGTGCTACACGCGCCTCTCAACGGCTCACACATACCTTCTGCATGAGAGGGGATTAACTTTTTACTTCCAGTGTCGTCTTCAGTTTTTCTTGTTGGCTCATTCTGACAGATGAGAAAGAAAATACAGACTGAACAGGGCAAGTTTGTGGAATGTTTAGAAAACATTCACATACAGCAACCATAACAAGCACAGACCCTCTTTGACTTTTATATATTTTTATTGTTTCATGACATTTTGGGGGAAAGTAGGAGGAGGCTAAAAAAAAAATAAGCGCAAAAATGGTTTGCACAGGTATTCAACCTTTATAACACAATAAAGAGCTGGTTTCCATTTTGTGAATACGCATCCAGGAACGTCACAAGAGGGTGACTGAGATGAATCCAGATATTTTTTCATTCTGGACATTCCTATCCTGTACTAATGTTGTACAACAGGAATATTACAGTTGTTTTTGTACATTTCACATCAAACCATGTGCTAGATCACATTCAGTTTCTTTCTTTAAACCAGTCTAAAACCACATTGAGTTTTAAAATGTAATTTTCAAGTGCAACCCAGCGGAGACGGCCGCCCTCGAGCATCCACGGGCAGCCGTGTGCTTCACATGCATGTTTGTCTCAGTTGTAGACTGTGATCTTTCAGGGTGCATATCTCTGAAAGTGACAAAGGGGTTCAAAGTATGATTTAGAATTAGATGGCAGGTCATGATATTTATAGGGTAAATCTTTGTAATGGACAATAAAAATTGGAGAGGGGGGGGTTGCTTTGTACATACTTTATTTTAAAACTTTTAAACTGTATGCTCATAGTACATTAATTACAATTTATTTGGGTATTTACTATTACTGATTCAACAGTGTTCTTTTAATCTCCATTTCTCCAAGTAAAACCAGTTGCATTAGGAAGGGCATCCAGCGTAAAACTTGTGCCAAATCCAAATGTGGATCTCTGATGGATCTACTGTGAAGCTCCCAAAGGGAAAACAACACCAACTTATTTATAATGTAAATCTTCAGGTCAGAAGTCTTCAGGGAGCTCCTGTCTGCTGGGGAAAGAGCAAACAAACGCATTAGCGTGGTGCGTCCAGCAGATGCCGCTATTGGTCTAAAGTTGATTTGTTTACGTGTCAGGACAATGCCTGAAGATTTTAACTCCACTTCCAGCAGAGACACTCAAACAAAGAAAAATGTGAATTAAAAAGGTGACACGGAGATGATGGTCTAGTGGTTAAGGCGTTGGGCTTGAGACCAGAAGATCCTCGGTTCAAATCCCAGCCTGCCTGGAAAATCACTAAGGGCCCTTGCTCCCGGTGTGTAGTGAGCGCCTTGTATGGCAGCACCTTGACATCGGGGTGAATGTGAGGCATTATTTGTAAAGCGCTTTGAGCATCTGATGCAGATGCAAAAGCGCTGTATAAATGCAGTCCATTTAAAAACTGGTCTAATCAGAAAAGCTAGTATGATGATGAATTTTTGCAACATATTATTATATTCCCAATAATTTACAAACAATGTGCACAAGCCTGAACCTAATGGTTTCACAGTCTTTTAAAAACACAAACCATGTAAATGGTGAGAATATTTTTGTTTAAAGCTGCAGCATGTAGGATTTTGGGGCATTTATTAGCAGAAATGGAATATAGCAACTTGTTTATTACCTGCAACAATGAATCAGTTTGCTTTATAAGCCGAGTATGACGTCACCATGTTGCATGCCTCGACAAAACTAAAGAAAAAGAGAAGGAATCAGTGGATGCTCTCTACATACTGTCTACTGGTTGCTAGTACAGTCTAACAAGTTTGATAACTCTCATTTTTATGAAATAGAGGATCAGACAAATTACTTATCACAAGAGGAGGCAAGGGAGCATGAATCCCTGTTGCCAAAGAAATGAAAATGTGAAGAAAAACAAATTCTTGATCAGCAATGGCATAATGCAATCTGTAACCTCACTACTGGATGTCACATTAGTTACAAATCAGGGCGACAAGGAGTTTGTAGCTTGATGGGTGTTCCCAGGGCATGGGTAGCTTGTGTTTACTTGGCGTTAATTTGCACACTTTTTAACTACAGCACCGTGCTCGTAGAGCGCAAACCTCTGCCAACACCAGTTTCCAATTCCACAAATTTTTACCTTCGAAAAGATTTTCAAGGTCAAAGTCCTGTTAGACGTGGCTTTTCATAAGCTAAAATACAATACAAAATATAGATCAAAAGGGCCTTTCAATATTAAAATCAAATATCTGCTAAATCTGCAATACAGACCAGATGTGGATCAAACTTTGTCTATTCATTGAGAGTGCCAGTTTGCACCTCATTGTCACAAATGAGAGGGATTGAGGCACTTTTGATTGAGATACAATGCAAAATGTACACCAAATGGGCTTTTCAATAATAAATTCAAATGTCCACAAAATCCACAATCCGGATTAAACTTTGTGCCAGTCTGCACCTCACTTTCAAATATGAGAGTTATTGGAGCAGGTTTGATTAAGATATGATGTAAAATTTGCATTAAAAGGGGTTTTCAATGTTAAATGTAAATGGCCACAAAATCTGTAATCTGGATCAGATCCAGATCAAAGTTTGCTATCAAATATGAAAAAGTTATCTTTTTTTGACAGAGTTATGAGTTTTTGAAAAATTGTTCCATGTTAAAGAGAGGGATTTTTGCTTTACTTCTACAGGGAGGATAACATTATGACTTTCCAGCAGGCCACGGAGCAGGTGATTAGAAACCCTGCAAGGCTTATGACAAATGTGGGTGTGAAATCCATTAGTTTAACAGGGAAATTAGTACAGAAAATCCACTATGGTGATAGTGCAGTTTATGTGGGAGGGAGGAAAATTTGTCAAGTTGAGATTGTGGCCTGTTTCTGCAGATGTGTCCATACAAGGTAATAGAGGGATATGCCTTGAAAACTTAATACCCATTACTACATTGGATGATGTTGAAATTGAGGATGGCCCAGTGGTTGTTCCAGCAATATTTCATGTCTGATACCTACAACCGGCGTGGAATGTCTCAAACCTAAACCTACTTCCAGGAATCTTATATATGCTACTCTGGAACCACCCCTAAACCCAAACAGTTCAACTGTCAACTCCACTGAGGTCCTTAGTCTGGGTCTTATTAACATAAGATTACTACCCTCAAAATCAATGCTGATTAATGATGTAATTATGGATCATCACTTAGATATGATTGCGTTATGTGAAACCTGGCTTAAACCTACAGCTGTCCTCTGCTTAAATGAGGCCTGCCCACCGGCGTACACATTTTGTCATGTCCCTCGTGATGCAAAGCAAGTCGGGGGTGTTGATCTTATTTATCAATCTAGGTTTAGCTTATTAGCTGTTGGGGGTCACAAATATAATTTGTTTGAACATTTGATTCTGCCAAAGTCAGAAGAACAAAAATCAGCTGTATTACTTTGTCACTGTATATAGGCCCATTGCCCATGCTCTGAATTCTTTGATCAATTTGGTAAGTTCATCTCTAACTTGTCGACTAGTGCAGATAACATTCTGATTATTGGTGACTTCAGCATTCATTTTAAATAAGCCTTCTGATCCCCTCTGCAAGTCACTTATGGAAATTGTGGATGTATTAGGATTTCAGCAATGCATTCA
This sequence comes from Thalassophryne amazonica, assembly GCF_902500255.1. Classification (NCBI taxonomy): domain Eukaryota; kingdom Metazoa; phylum Chordata; class Actinopteri; order Batrachoidiformes; family Batrachoididae; genus Thalassophryne; species Thalassophryne amazonica. Next base: position 29,708,841 of record NC_047112.1, on the reverse strand, counting down.
CGACTCGATGCACATTAGTGGAAATACCCTGGATCTGGTTCTCGCATGTGGTATTGCTGTCACAAATATTGACATCATGCCTCTTGCATCGGTGGTCTCTGATCACTCAATTAGGTTTAAAGTTTCACTAACTATGACTGAACTCAAAGCTAGACTGCTTGATATCCTGGCTTCACATTTGGAAAATGCCCAATCAGTAGACAGTCTTGAGGATCGTTTAAACTCAGAGCTCAAAACTACACTCGACATGATTGTGCCACCTATAATAAAACCACACACCCCAAAACACAGTCACCTTGGTTCAGTGATTACTTGTGTGACCTCAAGCATAAGGCTAGATGTCTAAAACAGAAATGGCGTAGTTCAAAATTGGAAGTATTCACCTCACGTGGCATGATGCTATCTTAGACTATAACCATACACTACTAGCTACAAAGTTGGCCTATTACTCTGATTTGATCAACAAAAACAAGCATAACTCAAAGTTCTTTTTCAACATGGTGGCAACACTTATTCATGGACAACCACCATGAACCACCAGTCGCTCTCCTTTTACAGCACAAGATTTCTTGGATTACTTCAAGAAGAAAATAGACAGCATTAGGTTAAACATATCACAGCATTCCTTAACCCAGCCACTACACCCTGCTATTGCGGTGGGTGCCATTACTGAGGTATTACCTAGATTTACAGAATCTGATAGTATCTCACTAGACATGCTGACAAAACTCAGAACGTTGACAAATTTCACAACCTGCTTATTTGATCCCATACCAACAAAACTATTTAAGGACCTGTGGCCCATTCTTGGCCCGACTGTGCTGGAAGTTATTAACCTCTCATTAACCTCTGGATCTGTTCCTAAATGTTTCAAATCTGCAGTGATTAAACCATTACTTAAGAAATGTAATCTTGACCCTAGTGTACTGAAAAACTATAGGCCGATATCAAATCTACCATTTTACTCTAAAATTCTGGAAAAGGTGGTTTCACTGCAGCTCGTGGACCACCTTACTGAGAAAAATCTTTTTGAGCCACTGCAGTCTGCTTTTACAGAAACAGCTCTCACTAAAGTGGTGAATGATCTGCTGCTTGTAATGGATTAGGACACCACTACAGTTTTGGTGCTCTTAGTGCTGCATTTGATAACATGGATCATCATATTCTACTCGATAGGCTGGAAAATCATTTTGGGATAACTGGGAATGCCCTTGCATGGTTGACATCATACCTGACCAGTTGTTCTCACTGTGTTTTGTACAATAACACTACCTCTAACCTTAGTGACATGAAATTTGGGGTTCCACAGGGGTCCTTTCTCTCACTCGCGCTTTGTCTCTCTCTGTTGCTCGCTGTCTCTCTCTTTCACTCTCTCTTTCTCGCTGTTTTCCTACTGAGCAAACTTGGAACTTTTTGGAAACACGAAGCCTTTGAACTGTAAAATGAACTGTAAATTTCTAAATGTATCACCAGCGACGCTCACGTGAGAAACTCTGGATTAATACTGAAGGATTTTGATGGAGATTGTTTTTTTCCCTTTTAGCAGACAGAATCTCTGTTCAGCTGTCCTCAGCTGTGCTCTGAGCTGGTGTTTCATAGCGTTTTACAGTCTCTGGATGCTGAAGCGGCTAACATTTCAGCACACATTTTCAGCAACAATTCACTTCATTTTTTGGAAAATCCAGGTGGAAATTTGCCGCTACCCGTGGCTTAGAACAGTGCGGAAGAGACCTATCTCAAACAGTTCAGCTTCAGAAACCTCCAGCCTCCCCTCCTCACGCTTGACAGCAAACAAAGCAGAGAGCATGCAGCAGCAGTTGAGAGGTTTCACAGTGGCTCCTCTCCGGTATCGGAAAACATTACAGGTTGTATTGGTATTTTCCGATACTCGAATTACGTCAGTATCGGAAGCTGATCCCAATACTGGATCAGATTGGTTGCATCCTAAGTTGCATTAGTGTAAAACCTGTGCCAAATCCCAATCCGGGTCTTTACCAGATCTGCTGTACACCATCTTGCACCTAGAACCTGGTGAAACTAACGGTCTTGTCACACCTTAACAATTTAGCCTGCGTATGCCAATGCATAAAAAATACACAGAATACAATGGTGTACGTGTAATAAGTTATGGGTAAGTTTTGTGTAAGTTAAGAACATATTGAAGCATGCTGGTATATGTGATAGTATGGCGAGTTCTTCAAAAAATTTTGAGCACGCACAATATTTTTGACACATGCCAGCACATGGCTCATATCTCCTGCATACACAGGCCATAAGTTGTTGGTAAGTTATGCAATTGTTGACACGTTATTTGTAAGTTACTCATAAGTCAAAATATGTCCATTGATGCTCTCCATTGATGTTGCCAATTGATTGGAGTCATGCAAACAATTCAGACTGTTTCAAATATTAAAATAATTCACACACTGCTTAAATATAAAGTCTTACTCTTACTTGTTATGACATTTCAGTCAGATTTATCATCACAGCCTGACAAAAAACTATCCACATAAAGCATCCTGATTATGGAAAACGACATCTGAAAGTACTTTAGTTCCTTGTTGACACTGAATAAACGTAGCATTTTAAAAGAAGTCCCTCTGTGTTTGTCTGCTCCTGGTGTGTTTCTCAGCCTGAATCAGAGGATGCCGGTACTTTGTGCCACAACAAGAAAATTAACTTAATTTAAAAGTTGAAAGATCTGTGAGCAGCCTGTGACCTTCAGCACTCACTGGGTCAGTTTGTAGCTGAGTGTGGAGCAGCTGGGATGAGGATGAGCACCTCTAAATCTGAGGCCATGGTTCTCAGCAGGAAACCGATGGACTGCTTACTCCGGGTAGGGAATGAGGTCTTGCCCCAAATGAAGGAGTTCAAGTACCTCGGGGTCTTGTTCACAAGTGAGGGTACAGTGGAGAGTGAGATTGGCCAGAGAATTGGTGCAGCAGGGACGGTGTTACATTTGCTCTACCATACTGTTATGGCAAAAAGGGAGCTGAGCCAAAAGGCGAAGCTCTTGATCTACAGGTCAATCATTGTTGCTACTCTCACCTATGATCCTGAGTTGGGTCATGACCGAAGAACTAGATTGCAGGTACAAGTGGCCAAAATGGTTTTCCTCAGGAGGGTGGCTGGTGTCTCCCTTAGAGATAGGGTGAGAAGCTCAGTCATCCGTGAGGAGCATGGATTAGAGCTGCTGCTCCTTTGTGTTGAAGGGAGCCAGCTGAGGTGGCTCAGGCATCTCTAAGGATGACTCCTGGGTGCCTCCCTAGGGAGGTGTTCCAGACATGTCCAGCTGGGAGGAGGCCCTGGGAAAGACCCGGGACTCGGTGGAAAGATTATATCTCCACACTGGCCTGGAAATGCCTCAGGATCCCCCAGTCTGAGGTGATTAATGTGGCCTGGGAAAAGGAAGTTTGGGGTCCGCTGCTGGAGCTGTTGCCCCCGTGACCTGATCCCAGATAAGTGGTTAAAGATGTATGTTTGTATGTAAAAGATGAAAGAGTCACAGCACCTCATTCATTCACGTCAGCGTTTTCCACGGGCATCAGTAGATTCTTCAACATTCTGCATGCAATGAAAATAAATCCCATGATCCACCAAGACAAAAAAAAAGTTAAATTACTCCATTTGGCCTCTGTGGGGAGGGGGTGAGGCTGCATGAAAGTGTTTGCTCTCTCGATGACATGCATGCCAACATCTACATGCTCCGTCTACTAAACAAAAGACTTTTGCTGGCGGTAGAAACACAACCCAAGCCAGACTTTAAAGTAACGACCCGTACTGTTGTTCCTTGCTAAATCTTCATGGTGTTACAGCTACGAGGTGCCTTCAATAGGTTTTGAGACTTTTTTCGTAGGGACACTTTTTTCCTCGGACAAGCATGAAACTCTAGTCCCCTTCAAAGTATTCCCCTCCAGATGCAATACACTTGTTGTATCGTTCCAACAACTTCTGGAAGGCCCCCTGGAAGTCCTCTGGTGTGAACGTGTCCACGACCCTTGTCACAGCCTCTTTCATCTCCTCAATGGTTTCAAAACGACTGCCTCTAAGGTTTTCCTTGAGCTTAGGGAACAACCAAAAGTCACAGGGAGCAAGGTCTGGACTGTAGGGAGGGTGAGGAACTGTCTTGATGCCCATCTTGGTCAAATAGTTGGAAACACGGATGGAGTTGTGGACTGGTGCATTGTCCTGAACTTCGCACAAATATTCTGCATGTTCAGTTCATCATGAATAATCGTGTGCACAGTTCCCACACTGACTTCAAACTCTACACTTATTGTCTTTATTGACACTTGAGGGTCCTCATCCATAAAAGTACAAATTTTCCCCACCAGCTCCGGTGTTCTGACTTCCCTCCCCCTCCCACACTTCTCATCGTCTCTCACAGACTCTCTGCCACCCTTAAACTTTTTGTGCCATCGAAACACCATGTACCATGCTCTGCCCATGCAATTTAATTCATAAGCAGTCTGAAGCAGTTCATAAGTCTGCGTCGCGTTCTTTCCGAGCTTAACACAAAATTTTATAGTGTATCGCTTTTCCAAAGTGTCCTCCCGTCCTGACTGCATTTTGCAAAAGTCAGCTGTGATGAGCGTGATTTAGTAGGGTCCACTTAACGTCCACATACAGCCGTCTCTTTCAACCTGGAATAACAAAAATTGGTAGATTATCTCCTTAGACATATGGTAATGACATATCAAAATTACAAGAGTGTGGGATGACTATAAATGCCCCTATGAAAAAAGTCTCCAAACTTATTGAAGGCACCTCGTACATAATGTAGCCAACGCATTCATCAAATCTCTCATAAGTCGGCATTCGTGGCTAAATCGTCAAGGTGTAACAGGTCCACTACACAGTAAAATCACCAGTGTAAAACTAACACTGATAGTGTTAAATTAACACTGCCAGTGTACATATGGTACTCTAATCAGTGGGACCATATGTTTGTTGTCAGTGTTAATTTAACACTGGTGATTTTACTGTGTAGAAACAGGATGACAGACCAACAGTGGGAAAATGTGTAGAAGAATAACACCACCTGTCTGTCTTGATTGGATTATTACCTGTGTAGTTTTTCTGTATTTTGGCACTTGGAATTAACTTTAAACTGCGTATTTGCATATATGCAACAAACAATATTTCACTACCACAAAAAATCCTCCTACCATGGAAAAAAAAAGGCTGTGGCGCACGGCGGCCATGTCCACAACTCTCATTTGGCTATTCGCACGGCAAGACTCTGGTACGTATATTTGCACGCAGACTCTGTTGGCAAAACTTGGAACTACTTGTATAAACAAACATACTGCATTCAAGATGTCATAACTCCTTGAATATTTTTCGAGTTTGATTTTTTTTTTCGGCCGTGTCCATAACTCTCATTTCAGTATTCGCATAGCAAGACTCTGGTGGCAAAAGGCCGACTCTATTCGAACGGCAGCCGTGTCCATAACTCTCATTTAATGCAGTATGTTTGTGTGACCGCAGGACCTTCGTAGCTGGGACGGTGGTGGGATCGAACCCGGACGGCTCGCACTAAAGACCATTCCTCTACCAGGTCAGCCAAATTAGAATTCCCCGTTACCAAGGTGGCGGGAACTTCTTTTCAGTCAGGACCTTCATCCCGCTACATTGTTTATACAAGTAGTTCCAAGTTTTACCACCAGTCTTGTCGTGCGAATAGCCACTTCCAAAAAAAAAAAAAAAAAAAACCCTCTGGAGCCGCCCCTGCACTAACATGCCGTGTTGCACACATTATTAGTAGAAAAACAACTTGCAAAGTTACTTTGAGGCTTCTCTATTTTCATTTCGAGCCATTTTCTTTATCGCCATGTATTATGTGTGTGTGTGTGTGTGTGTGTGTGTGTGTGTGTGTGTGTGTGTGTGTGTTTTGCAACAGACGGTGAGGGGTCAGTTTTCACGGGAGGTCCTAACTACGCCCGGCGGCACTGACGCACACACGCTGCTGCCGCTGAGACTCAGTACGACGGCGGAGCGCACAGTCTCCGGACCTTCCCAGCGCGGGACGGAGCCAAATCACTGAAACAAGACTGCCGCGCACCTGACACACACCGGGACTGCGTGGAAGCGGAGTAATATGCGGGACAGGAGCCGCTCGGTGCGCGCTGACCAGCACCAAGTGGAGTAAAGTGCGCGCCGGCCTGACGCGGAGCGCGCGTCGAGCCAGCAGCAGCAACAGCAGCAAGTTGAGTGAAATAACACAAGTGCCGTCGACGGCCACGAAACCAGCCGCTCTCGGATTTAACGGAGGTTTGAGGTGGACGTTTGTTCCGGCAAAATGAAATTCGCGGAGCATCTTTCGTCTCACATCACTCCGGAGTGGAGGAAGCAGTACCTTCAATATGAGGTGAGGAGGAATCGAGCTTTTATTTAAAATACAGACTTACAAACTCATACAATCACATGAAAATCTGCGCCGCCGCCTTATTATTTTTATTATTATTATTTTTTTAGAGGAATAATCAAAAGCAGCTTTGTAATAGTTCAAATACCTGGAAAGTTTTCTTATTTTTTTTTTTCAGTTATAAATAAAATTTTGAATGATTGGTTTTTAGAACAGAGAAGATGAAGGATGTTCTATTGTTTATGGTGAATGGCAGAATGTGCGTGAATTCAGTATTATAAATAATAAGAGACAAAATCTTACATTTTACTTAACATTTTTGATGTACTGACGCATTCATTTTAAATGCATTTTTATCAAGTCGGTTTATTTCTTGTCAGTTCTTTTTATTGTGTGTTTTCAGTTTTTTCTTCCGTGCTTTTTAGGCACATGTTGATTTTTTTAATGACTTCAGGATTCTGCAAAACGCCTTTATTTTCACCCTGTAACATTTTATCGTATTTATTAATCATATAATTGAAGGTTTAAATGCTAACAGTCAGTGTTGTTTCTTAAATTTGTGCACCCTTTTAAAATAAATTTGCACTTTTTTGATTTTTGCTTTGATTTTCATTATTTAACTTTGCCTTTTAGACATTATGCATTGTTGTGAAATTTCAAATATTGTGTAATTACTCATTTTTTTGTGAAGATTTGGAGACATGAATGCAAATTATTTTATTGATATAGCATGCTGTTTTTAAATGTTGTGTATATTTTAAAAAGGGACTGTTATTTAGGAGAATCTCCCTACAAAGGTTAATTTAACTCCTGATGCCTGTAAATTAAGTCCTTTATTCAATCACATTTTGTGTTTAATCTTATTTATTAATGTTTTATTGAGTACATTAGGAATATTTTATTTTCACAGTCCACTTATCACTGGCTTTGCAGTAAGAGCTTGACTGCAGACCTGTTGTGACAGGACAGACTGCTCCGTTCCATTTAGCTTTATGAATTATAGACAAAGACCCCGTTCTCCTCAACCTCTGCAGCCTCCATCCCCTTCTCTGGGAGCACAACCCATTGGTATCATTTTGGAAACATGGCTCGGATGTTATTATTGAGTTCACTATATATATATATATATATATATATATATATATATATATATATATATATATATATATATATATATATATATATATATATATATATATATATATATGTATGTATGTATGTATGTATGTATGTGTGTGTGTGTGTAATTATCCAGCTTTCAAAATGGTACGCTGTTGAAACTGTATATATGACAAACATTCATGCAACCTGATGCAAGTTGAAAAGAACTCAAAATGCGTCTGATAGAGTGGACACATTTGACAGAGCAAAACCTTCCAGTAAGAGTCTATTTGAAATGATAATTAACATAATTGTATATGTTATTTGAGGGGCAGCTGCGCAGTGGTTTACCGGCCATTTTACCCCTCTAGTCTGTGGCTCCACACTTACAAACCTGAGATGGATGATGATGGATTTTCTAAGTCGTCTGTGCATGGTGTCACAATTTAGTGATAGTTTTGCCTTTTAAATTAATCTTCACGTGACAGTTGTAATATTGGTCTATTTTAGCAGGTTATGTTCAGAAAAACCTGTCAGATGTAGTCATTTAGTTCAAGAACGACTGAGTACAGGTGATCGTATGTTTTTGACTGATATCATCAGTGTTTAGATATGAGGAGTTAATCCTCAGATATTGGAATATGTCACCTCTGATATCAGGAAGGATTGATGAGTTTTATCAGTGCTAATGTGATGAACAAATGCTGTGGTTCATTTTTATTGGACCTGAGACAGTGAATGCAGTGTGTCAACTGTAATCAATCTTTGATGCCTCATAACAGACTGCTTTTCCACTTCTGTCAGCATCCTCAGACCATCAACAAGTAGTTTTATTGCATTTATGTTCCCATACCTGCCTTTAGTCTGAAACATGTAAATATTGTTGCCTCCTGAATGTGCTGCCATCACACCTCTAGATGGACATCTGACTTTCAACTTTAATTCAAACGTTTTAATTCAAGTGTTTAGGAATAACAGCCACAGTGCCTCGATTTTCAGTCATCATAAGTAATTGAACAAATTAAATATGAAAATGATTGTTAATGCAGGGCATCGCTTTTACAGTCAGTTTCATTTAAACATGCCAGTGGATGGATACATTAAGTTTTCAAAGTCACTGAATATGTCTTGCACTTTATTTACGTTAATGTGAGTGACTGTGCAAGAAGGAGACTTATGAGGGAAGCCACCAAGACACACATGCTTGGCGTTATCGGCTATTGTGGCTGTGATCGGAGAAGCTGTGCATGGTTAAACCTTTGTCTGTTGCACCACCAATCATAGCATCCTGTTGGAGTGGAACAGATAAGGATTTCCCCAAAGATAAATATGAAATTTCAGCTCCAGTTTCACATACTGGAGACTCAAGCTTGGATTTGATCTGTTTTCTTGTCTGTTCCACTCCATCATGAAGCTATGTAACTGTTGATGCAGCAGACAAAAGTTGCACCATCCCCAGTCTATCCAGTCACAGCCTTGGGGTGTCTTGGTGGCTTCCCTCTCTAGCATGGTTACTAAGTTATTGAGAACTGCTGATTCCAAACAGATTTCCCATACAGTACTGTTTGCATTTCGTGATGATTGATGCAAATAAAATCCAAGACATTCAGTGACTTGCAAATGTTCATGTGTCCATCCCCTGACTTGTCTAAAGAAACCTACTGTAAAAAAAAGTTCTGAATCATATTACCATTAACAATGTTTCTGTGTAGGCTCTCAGTTGTCCAGGTGGTTTCCATAGTAGAGAAGCTTGAATCTTCGACTGGACTGGGTTGCTTGACGTGAGGACGTTTCGCTTCAAATCACAGAAGCTTCCTCAGCTAAAATTCTTGCTCTGGTAGTCTGACTTCTGTCTTGACTCTTGTAGAGAAGAATAAACCAGAAGTCAACAAAAGCTGGAGTTTTTAACCTAACCAGACCCCTCCTACCAAGAGGCCGACTGCTATAGGCTAGTGACTAAACAATAGCTCTAATTAGCACCTATTGTGCTCTAGTTAGCACTCTCCTAATGATGGGATGGAAGCCTCCCCTGATGGCTCCCTTGACGACTCTCCTGATGACGTGAATGACTCATTACCATGAACCAAAGACTGAAACTGCTTTGACCTGAGTACCCCATTGTAAACAGGGGACAAAGTGTGTCTGAGACCCGCCCCCCAGTTAAGGCTGGGTTTCAACTGTTTTACAAAGAATGCGTCCTTGACCCCTCTCTCAAACCATTTCTTCTCTCTGGCTAAGATTTTAACTTCCTTGTCCTCAAACGTGTGGTTAGTGACTTTCAGGTGGAGATGAACTGCAGACTGAGGTCCACTGGCGACCTCTCTGCGGTGCTGGTATAGCCTCTTGTTTAAAGGTTGCTTAGTCTCACCTATGTAGTGTTCATTACAGTTTTCCTGACATCTGATATAATACACTACATTGCTCTGTTTGTAACTAGGGATCCTGTCTTTAGGGTGAACTAATTTCTGTCTCAAGGTGTTAACCGGTTTAAAGTAAACTGGGATTTTGTGCTGTCTGAAGATCCTCTGTAGTTTTTCCCCTACTCCTGCTAAATAAGGGAGAGACACTCCTCTTCTTCTTGTCTCCGTCTCCTGTCTATCTGGTCTCTTTGTTTTCTGGGACTTCTGCACTTTGTCCAGGGACCATCATGGGTACCCACATACTGTGAGGGCTTTCCGTACAAGTTGTTGTTCTTTAGCCCTTCCCTCTGCAGTTGTCGGCACCTGTAGGGCACTGTGTTGAAGAGTCCTGATCACCCCGAGCTTGTGTTCAAGCGGATGGTTTGAGCCAAAGAGCAGATATGGGTCAGTGTGAGTGGGTTTTCTGTAAACCTCTGTCTGGAGCTGCCTGTTCTCTCCAATCGTAACATCACAGTCCAAGAAGGCTAAATGGTTGTTTCTGGCTGGATGCCAGAAACAACCAACTGCAGAGGGAAGGGCTAAAGAACAACAACTTGTACGGAAAGCCCTCACAGTATGTGGGTACCCACGATGGTCCCTGGACAAAGTGCAGCAGTCCCAGAAAACAAAGAGACCAGATAGACAGGAGACGGAGACAATCAATCAATCAATCAATTTTATTTATATAGCGCCAAATCACAACAAACAGTTGCCCCAAGGTGCTTTATATTGTAAGGCAAGGCCATACAATAATTATGTAAAAACCCCAACGGTCAAAACGACCCCCTGTGAGCAAGCACTTGGCGACAGTGGGAAGGAAAAACTCCCTTTTAACAGGAAGAAACCTCCAGCAGAACCAGGCTCAGGGAGGGGCAGTCTTCTGCTGGGACTGGTTGGGGCTGAGGGAGAGAACCAGGAAAAAGACATGCTGTGGAGGGGAGCAGAGATCAATCACTAATGATTAAATGCAGAGTGGTGCATACAGAGCAAAAAGAGAAAGAAACACTCAGTGCATCATGGGAACCCCCCAGCAGTCTAAGTCTATAGCAGCATAACTAAGGGATGGTTCAGGGTCACCTGATCCAGCCCTAACTATAAGCTTTAGCAAAAAGGAAAGTTTTAAGCCTAATCTTAAAAGTAGAGAGGGTGTCTGTCTCCCTGATCCGAATTGGGAGCTGGTTCCACAGGAGAGGAGCCTGAAAGCTGAAGGCTCTGCCTCCCATTCTACTCTTAAAAACCCTAGGAACTACAAGTAAGCCTGCAGTCTGAGAGCAAAGCGCTCTATTGGGGTGATATGGTACTATGAGGTCCCTAAGATAAGATGGGACCTGATTATTCAAAACCTTATAAGTAAGAAGAAGAATTTTAAATTCTATTCTAGAATTAACAGGAAGCCAATGAAGAGAGGCCAATATGGGTGAGATATGCTCTCTCCTTCTAGTCCCCGTTAGTACTCTAGCTGCAGCATTTTGAATTAACTGAAGGCTTTTCATGGAACTTTTAGGACAACCTGATAATAATGAATTACAGTAGTCCAGCCTAGAGGAAATAAATGCATGAATTAGTTTTTCAGCATCACTCTGAGACAAGACCTTTCTAATTTTAGAGATATTGCGTAAATGCAAAAAAGCAGTCCTACATATTTGTTTAATATGCACTTTGAATGACATATCCTGATCAAAAATGACTCCAAGATTTCTCACAGTATTACTAGAGGTCAGGGTAATGCCATCCAGAGTAAGGATCTGGTTAGACACCATGTTTCTAAGATTTGTGGGGCCAAATACAATAACTTCAGTTTTATCTGAGTTTAAAAGCAGGAAATTAGAGGTCATCCATGTCTTTACGTCTGTAAGACAATCCTGCAGTTTAGCTAATTGGTGTGTGTCCTCTGGCTTCATGGATAGATAAAGCTGGGTATCATCTGCGTAACAATGAAAATTTAAGCAATGCCGTCTAATAATACTGCCTAAGGGAAGCATGTATAAAGTGAATAAAATTGGTCCTAGCACAGAACCTTGTGGAACTCCATAATTAACCTTAGTCTGTGAAGAAGATTCCCCATTTACATGAACAAATTGTAATCTATTAGATAAATATGATTCAAACCACCGCAGCGCAGTGCCTTTAATACCTATGGCATGCTCTAATCTCTGTAATAAAATTTTATGGTCAACAGTATCAAAAGCAGCACTGAGGTCTAACAGAACAAGCACAGAGATGAGTCCACTGTCTGAGGCCATAAGAAGATCATTTGTAACCTTCACTAATGCTGTTTCTGTACTATGATGAATTCTAAAGAAGAAGAGGAGTGTCTCTCCCTTATTTAGCAGGAGTAGGGGAAAAACTACAGAGGATCTTCAGACAGCACAAAATCCCAGTTTACTTTAAACCAATTAACACCTTGAGACAGAAATTAGTTCACCCTAAGGACAGGATCCCTAGTTACAAACAGAGCAATGTAGTGTATTATATCAGATGTCAGGAAAACTGTAATGAACACTACATAGGTGAGACTAAGCAACCTTTAAACAAGAGGCTATACCAGCACCGCAGAGAGGTCGCCAGTGGACCTCAGTCTGCAGTTCATCTCCACCTGAAAGACACTAACCACACATTTGAGGACAAGGAAGTTAAAATCTTAGCCATAGAGAAGAAATGGTTTGAGAGAGGTGTCAAGGAAGCATTCTTTGTAAAACAGTTGAAACCCAGCCTTAACCGGGGGGCGGGTCTCAGACACGCTTTGTCCCCTGTTTACAATGGGGTACTCAGGTCAAAGCAGTTTCAGTCTTTTGTTCATGGTAATGAGTCATTCATGTAATCAGGAGAGTCGTCAAGGGAGCCATCAGGGGAGGCTTCCATCCCATCATTAGGAGAGTGCACAATAGGTGCTAATTAGAGCTATTGTTTAGTCACTAGCCTATAGCAGTCGGCTTCTCAGTAGGAGGGGTCTGGTTAGGTTAAAAACTCCAGCTTTTGTTGGCTTCTGGTTTATTCTTCTCTACAAGAGTCAAGACAGAAGTCAGACTACCAGAGCAAGAATTTTAGCTGAGGAAGCTTCTGTGATTTGAAGCGAAACGTCTTCACGTCAAGCAACCCAGTCCAGTCGAAGATTCAAGCTTCTCTACTATTACCATTAACACTTACATTTAGTTTGTCTAATTATGTATGGCCTGTAAAAGTATCTGCACTGTGTATAAAAATGGTTGAAATTGCCAACCCAGTCTCATGGATTGTCGTGATTCAGCAGCACGAAATATACATTCATCTATTGGTTTGTCATATTGTCACGAAAAGTGGAAAATTTTCGTCATGGGAGCATGAATTCATTCTAATTCATTCCGTGATGGCTGCACGTAATTAAAAGTGCAGTGGGGGGGGGGGGGGGGGTTATGGTTAGGGTTAGAGGAAGGAGTAGGGTTAGGTTATGGTTATGGTTATGGTTAAGGGTTGTGGGTAGGAGTAGGTTCGTAATAGTGAGTTAAAAAAACCCATCACGAAATGATTCAAATTTTCGTGACGAGGACGAAAAAAAAAAAACGTGAGACTGGGCTGAAATTCCAAAAGCACATCTTGATTGTTTCATTTCATCTCCACTGTGGCTGCATATAGAGGCAAAATTACAAAAAAAAAAAAAAAAAAAAAATGCATCACTATCCTGAAAATGATGGAGCTGACTATATTCTACAAAGAGTCCTATAATAAACACCCCTGAGGAATGCACAAAATCATTTAGTTACTATATTACACCTTTAGCCGTAACAAATGCTTACACAGTGTGTATTTACACTGAATGTTGCACAGAATGTGTTTTCTTCTAACACATTGTGTATCTATTAAATGGTAGTGACACATTATTCCAGCAGCACAGATCCATTTTTACACAGTCTCTCGTCTGTGTAGTCAAATGGCGTCTCCGTGGCAGGTCCAATAAGGCAAATTGACTGTGGTTTGATGTAATATTCTGGCTGCTATGTGTCAGATGGATTAATTAACCTGCTGCCCACTTTTCACGGGCCTCCTTTTTCTTTTGGTGCAAGCTATTGTGTTGAAGACTATCACAGCCGTCCATTCCGATTGGTCAGCCCGTTTCTATGCAGATGAGAAGAATGCGGCAAAGCCACTTTTACGGCAAACCAGCTTTTAGGTTGATGTGGAGGTTTAAACATGCAGGGATTGATGGGGGGAATAGTGAAATAATTATTTTTCAGTGAAGGAGTAGATTTAAACAGCTGGTTGTAACAGAGGTGAATGTGTCCTGCTGACTCTGAAAGCTTCTGCCAAAGAGCAGGAGATGTATGTAGGTGGAGAGATTCGATGAGGATTTGCTTTCAAATGCACAAAAAGTTAATTTTATTAACAATCTCAATTTATTTGAGTAGATCATTCAAATCATTAATATCATTATAGTAACAATTTTTCAGCCATTTGCAATAATACTACACATTCTGTGCAACAATACTTGTACACTCATGTACAACATCAGTGCAATATTACAGTACATTCCTTCTGCTTGTGTATAGTTTAATCTATTCTACTGTGTATATTGTGTTATATTTGGTAATCATTTTACTTTTACCTTATTTTTGGATACTTACACTGTTGTTCTGTGACTGTCCCTATGCTGCTGTAACCAGAGGTGGGATGAAGTCACTGTCAAGTCACTCTCAAGTCATGAATAAGCAAGTCCCAAGTCAAGTCTCGAGTCAGCTTGCAAACAACTGGTGTTCATTATGACTTGAGACTTGACTTGGGACTTGCTTATTCATGACTTCAGAGTGACATGATGGTGACTTCATCCCACCTCTGGCTGTAACACTGTAAATTTCCCAGCCATGGGACTATTAAAGCATTATCTTATCTTATCTTATCTTATCTTATCTTATCTTATTTATAGCATTCTTGAGTAATTTTCATACGCAACCCAGCTTTCATGGTGGAAGATATTGTTGAGTATCAATTGTGAAAACTGTTTGAATGGGCACAGCTAAGCTAAACGTTAGCTCTTAAACTGATAAACCCCTTAAAAGTTTAGTAGCTGAGGCTACGCCAACCATTAACTTTTATTAGATGAATTTAGCTTTGGTTTGGAGTTCATTGTTTTATTTTTTTGACTCTAAAACCATGTAAAACAGAACAAAGAGTGGAAATTTTAATATTCTGTAGCGTAAGCTAGTCGGTTCCCAAAAAGGCTTAGCGTATCAAGATCAAATGATGATCAAGATGTACAAAAATAATTAAATGAACAAATGAAATTAAACAATAGTTAACATTCAACATACAGTTTAGTCACGGTACAGAAAGTATTAAATTAATAAAAACATATTAAATAGAAAACACATCTGCAAAATAATATTTTATTATCTAATTCAGGGGTGCTCAAGTTCGGTCCTCGAGAGCTACCTTCCTGATACTCTTAGTTGTCTCCCTGCTCCAACACACCTGAATCCAATGAAAGACTCGCATTTACTGTGGCTTGACCTTCTGTTCCTCCATGCCCTGGAGGTGATGCTTCTACTTTTGCTTCTTGGCTTAGTCTATAAGCTCCAACAGGAACAACCATATCTGATTTTAGGGTTTACAGATATTTTTGATTGTTAAACTTAGCTGACTTGAAGTTAGCGGAACTTAATTTAGTAGAAGCTAATTGGTCCTCTAAGGGTTTTCAGATTTACCTGAAAAGCTTATCCGTAAGCGAAAAACATAGGCTCGATAATTAGGTGTTAGTTGATTAGCTGAACTGTACCCAAGAGACTGCAACTGCTGAATTCAGAGCTGTACCATATATAACGCTGTGCTCAACGCAAACCATCTGTAATAAAGCGAGACCGTTACAGGCATGGGCGAGCGAGCAAGGTCACTCATGCATTTTCTGCCGCAGTCTAATCACTTGTGAAAGATGAGGAGGAGGGTGCTTGTCGAGACATGCGTTTACAATTCAAATGAAAAAAGTCCTGGTTTTTTTGGGGGGGTGTTTGGCCATAAGCAGGTGGCTGTGTGATTTCATCAAGTAATTGGTGGTTGTCCAGAGGTGAAGCCTCACCTTTCTCTAATTAATCTCTCCACTGACGTGTAAATGCTTAAACTGACAAGCCAATCTTTGCTTTGCTTGAGACATAATGGTAATGGAGCAAAAAAAAAAAAAAAACACACACACACAAATAGAGCTAAAACAACTAATCGAGTTAATCGATTAAAATCGATTATTAAAATAGTTGTCAACTAATTTAGTCATCGATTAGTTGCTAAATAACGTTGTTTTACCGCAAATGTTTTGTTTCTTCCATATAATCAACCGAGCTTTGCTTTGAATCTTGAACCAGTGAAGGAGTGCTTCGAGCTGCTGCTTTGTTGGTTTCATTTGTTTTATTTCGCTTTATCTTAATTTTTCCCCACCAAAACCCTAAAGAGCATATGTCTGTGAGGAATATTTACCTTTTTTTAATGTTAAACTGACCTGTTATGGTCTTCTGAAACAGTTGATAGATGTATTTTATGCTAACACCGATGCTAACACATTAGCATGTCTATGGCGTTTTCAATGTTAAAGTTAGCTTTAAGATGCTGTCATTTCAGCATGTTTGTGCATTTGTTTTCTGTATAATAATTCATGGCTCAGCATTTGTTGTTGTAAAAGAGTCAAATGTATTACAAATTATTATATTTTTAAACTTGTTTTTATTTATATATTAATAATAATAGCAACAATAATAATAGTAATAATAACTAATAATGCTACAATACAATTTTAGAGAAAGAGACATGAGTCACATGTGTCAATGTGAAATGACCACATAGTTTATAAGTTATACAGAGAATGTTGCACATATAATGAGTCAGGCTACAGTTTTTGATTTAGGTTTTATGGTTAACTGGTTATGCTAATTGCTTATTTTGCACCAACAAAAATACCTCTTTTTTCACCATATATTTTATAACATTTATATGTTTCAATGTTGTTTTATGGCAACTCAGCACTTTGATAAAGCAATGCCATTTGAAATAATTATTTTTGTTCTTTATTATAAACTGTTTTATTCTTTATTATTTTATATTTCAACAGTCAAGGGACATTTGATGATTTGTTGATTTTCAAGTATTTTAAGTTTTCAAATAATGTTCTGTTGTTAAATAAAGTGATGGAAGGAGAGAAAAATTGTTTCCCTGGCACATTTTTAAAAAATTCCCCGCTAATCCGATTAATTGATTAATCGTGTCGAAACCCTATCAGATTAATCGATTATCCAAATAATCATTTGTTGCAGCCCTACACACAAAAGAACTTACATCGCTCATGTCAGCTGTGGTATAGCAACAAATCTTATCAGCGTGTTATAACATTATGTATCCAACAGGCACAGCAACTGCTGAGAACCTCCTTTTTCGCAACTCCCTCCTTCCTTGCATCCCTCACCTCGTCTTTCCTCCCCCACTGGGAGGACATCTGGTCCCCGACCAGACCTGCCCTCTGCTCTCTCTTCCCCCACCCCTCCTTCCATCCTCTCCTCCTCCCTTCCTCTTTTTGTGAAGGGGTCCACTCAGACGTAGAGTGGATTCATCCATTTGGGTTGGAAATCTTGTTAGACATACAAACATTCATCCCGAGTGGAGCTACAAGGATGAATCAATTATTAATTCATTTTTAATTTAATCGCCAGCTAGTTTGGTAATAGATGAATCATTTTCAGTTTTTTTTAAGGTCTAAATTTTCTGATTTCAGCTTCTTTAAATGTGATTATTTTCTGGTTTCTTTATTTGTCTCTGGCAGTTTTATGAAAAAAAAAATTGAATCCAAGATTGAAAGTTATTTGTAGAAAATAATCAATAGACTAATACAAGAAAAAAAAAAAGATTAATTGATTACATAAATCGATTAATTTGTTGCAGCTCTAATCTTGAGAACACAGATAACAAGCCTGAGGAATGTTTTGTGAATATAGTACTCAAATATTTTGGTATCCTGTTCAGCATCATGTTTATCATTTAATTGCAATCGTCACTTTAAAACATGGCTGTTCAAGCTGATGGCACCATTAGTTTTTTCTTATTTATTGTCTACAGGTTTTTCCACTAATTATTGCCAAGCCCACAGGTTCATCTCAACTCCCCAAAGAGACACCCTGCCCCCATTCTTCTCATTACCATCGCCATGGCATCGCCTTCATGTTAATGAGCACCTCCTTGTCTGAATGCCCCAGCTATTAGTCAAGGGAATGTTAATGTTAACTGGAAATTAGTCAGGATTGAGCCTTATGAGAAAAATATTAGATTTATACAGAAATATAAGGTGTTTCGGCATGTCTTCCGCCATGTTGGATTATTTTGATCGAGTGAGCAGCCAGCAAACATCAGTGTGCATCTCTACTCTGATTGGGTGTCACCATGTGCTTCCCAGCATCCCTTGTGCAAGTCAGTGGAAGACCCCACATGATCTATGACATTGCTATCATAGACTGTATGGGTCACTATCATAAGTAGTTCAAGGTTGTCTGTTTATTTGAAGTTTTCCCCCTCAGGGGAACTATTTTTTTTTGTTTTTTTTTTTGTTGAATAATGCAAATTTTGATCATAGTGATCATATGTCGTAGTATGAATCCCCTATTTAAATGGTAATAAATAAACCTATAGTGGTGCCAAAAATTCTTTTTATGATTTAAATGTTAAAAACCCCCAAAGGCTGTGCACTTTTAAAGATGTCAATTTGTTTTTTACTAAACTATAAGGAGTTGAATGGGTAACAACTGTATTTATTTATAACTGTTTCTCAGACAACGTAATCCTCAATACATTTTTATCTCTTGAAACAGTGTTTAATTCCATTGTTTAATTACCACTGATATGAACCAGCATACAATTGATCTGTCAGACCAGTGTTACAGCAGGGAATCAGCCTTATTTCAGTGCTGCAGTTATCTCTGGCTCTCATATATCTGTGTGTTTCTTCTGCTTCAGTCTGCTTTTTAAAGACAAACTCTTGCTATAAATTACTTCTATCCTTCGTATTCTTGCTCTGAATTACTTGCTCTAAAATAGTAAGTCAAACAAAACAGAATTTAAGTGTGAAATTAAAGTTGTATTATTTACTCCTCTAGGTATTGTGTAATTAAGCACAAATAGTGAAACTGGTGAAGATGAACCCATATCAGTGTAGTTATACAGACAAAATACAGTGACCTTTTTGTTATGGAACTGTCTTATATAAACGTGAGGTGTGCATCATTGCTAAGTCTTAATGATAAAAAATAATAATAATAATAAATATTGCAAGCTGATAAGAAAGGGACACTTTACTTTCTGAACTTCACCCAGGTAATTCACATCTGGCTGATTTTGCCATGGCAGTTCTGGAATCCACTTAATTGTGTGCCAAACTGAATCCAGATAAGGATGAAAATTTAATTTCTTCACATTGACCTTTGCCAAAATGAATTATTTAATCCTTAGAGCCCAAATGATGCTCTTCTTTATCCTGTTCAATATGGTGTGTCTGAAGTATTCACAGCCCTTCATTTTTTTCCACATTTTGTTATGTTACAGCAGGGGTGCTCATGTTTGGTCCTCGAGAGCTACCTTTCTGACACTCTTAGTTGTCTCCCTGCTCCAACACACCTGAATCCAATGAAAGGCTCATTAAAAGCCTTCTAACGAGTCTTTCATTTGATTCAGGTGTGTTGGAGCAGGGAGACAACTAAGAGTATCAGGAAGGTAGCTCTCAAGGACCGAACTTGAGCACCCCTGTGTTACAGCCTTATTTCAAAATGAAGCAAATAAATTTTCCCCCCTCAAAATTCTACTCACAACACCCCATAATGACAACATGAAAAAGTTTTTTTCTTTGTAAATTAAAAAAAAAACAAAAAACTATGAAATCACATATACATAAGTATTCACATCCTTTGCCCAGTACTTTGTTGATTCACCTTTGGCAACAATTACAGCCTCAAGTCTTCTTGAATATGATGCCACAAGCTTGGTGCACCTATCTTTGGGCAGTTTTGTCCATTCCTCTTTGCAGCACCTCTCAATCTCCATCAGGTTGGATGGGGAGCGCTGGTGCACAGCCATTTTCAGATCTCTTCAGAGATGTTCAATCAGATTCAGGTCTGGGCTCTGGCTGGGCCACTCAAGGACATTCACAGAGTTGTTCTGAAACCACTCCTTTGATATGTTGGCTGTGTGCTCAGGGTCATTGTCCTGCTGAAAGATTTACCACAGAGAAGAGCACTCTGGAGCAGGTTTTCATCCAGGATGTCTCTGTACATTGCTGCATTCATCTTTTTTTTTTTCTTCAATTCTGACTAGTCTTCTGCCACCACCATGCTTCACTGTAGGGATGGTGCTTGGTTTCCTCTAAACATCACTCCTGGCATTCACACCAAGGAGTTCAATCTTTGTCTCATCAGACCAGAGAATTTTGCTTCTCATTGTCTGAGAGTCCTTCAGGTGCCTTTTGGCATACTCCAGGTGGGCTGCCATCTGTCTTTTACTAAGGAGTGGCTTCTGTCTGGCCACTCTACCATACAGTCCTGATTGGTGGATTGCTGCAGAGATGGTTGTCCTTCTGGAAGATTCTCCTCTCTCCACAGAGCAGTGCTGACTAAGGCCACTGTGCTCATTGGGACCTTCAGGTCTACAGACAATTCCTTTGACTTTCTGCTTGGTTTGTACTCTGACATGCACTGTCAATTGTGTGAGCTTATATGTAGACAAGTGGGCGCCTTTTCAAACCATGTCCAATCAACTACCTGTCAACATTTACAGAGAGTTTAAGACCTAATTCATGATTATTTGTCTCATTCCTTCATCAGGCATTCAAGGAAATGCTGTATGCTGCTCAGGACCAAGCTCCATCCGTTGAAGGTAAGTAAAATACCATAACTCAGTCCGGTCTGGTAGTGCTGACTACCTGTTTGTGCTCTTTCAGAATAACAAGCTTCCAGCTGCTAAAAATAGGTGACACTTTGAACAACACTGACCCATGCCTCTGATGTATTTTAATTGCTATGGCAACATTGTGTGGGGGTTGGGTTGGACGTCACATAGTTCAATCTGAACCATGGGCAGACAGAGATAAGTGCATACATGCACAGTCACACAAGGCCACTCACGGTGTCACCACATGCTGCCACTGGCTTTACCATAATTCTTACATTCTTAGGTCTTCTGCATGAAAAAGTGTAGGGGATGTTCATGAGAAGTTAAGTTGAAACTTTCCAAAGTTGCAAAAAGCAACTCTTACAGCAATTTCCCAACAAGCAACACTTCAGAGTGAATGTCTGATTGAGTGTTATTTAGTGTTGCCACTCGGCAAAGACAATGAAGGCTATAAGATAATGATGTGCTTTAATAAATCTTAGACATTAGACTGTAAGTACAGTATGGCAGGGAATTTTGTTGGTGAAAGAGGATAAAATTTGTGTTGATGTGCAATTTGGTGCGAGTTTAAATGTGTGGGGATTGATAGTTTCAAAATGCGCTAGTTAACCTTAGCGTGGCAGCTAACTAGGGAGGTGAATTTTTTAACATCTCACAATTCAGTTCGGTTCAGATTCATGGGGTCATGATTCATTTTAAAAGGATTTTCGATTTAAAAATCGATTTTCGATTCTAAATCAATTCAGCTAATTTCAGAAACTACTCAAGTGTGCTGCAAGTGTGCGAAGAAAGGTGGTGTGGCAAATGATGCCATGAAAGCAAAGTTTGTCTAAGATTATGTAGTTTTAATTTTGAAAAAGGTGACGTAAACAAGAGCAAATTTATGAATAAAGGTATTAAATGTAGTAAATGTAAACTTTCTATTTTCATTAAACATTTTTGATTTCTGTTAAAGCTCTCATTTGCATTGGATGAATTTACTCTGCAGCATTTTTTATTTTTTTTATTAGTTGTGGAACATGTGGAGCCAGACCATAGTCAATATTTTGTCAAATGTGTTTGTTTTAATTTTTGTGCATATCACAGCATGTCATAAAGCATCACTCTGTACAGATTAAAAAACATAAAACATCCCATCTGTGAAATCTTAAACCATTTAAAAAGTCATTTTTTGTGGTAAGTTGGTGATGCCGCCTTCCTAAACTCACATGCGGCGAGGTCTGATCCCATACGTAGACAGTGAATCAAGACAAATCTGGATCCATACGCTTTGGCTTTTAGGTTCCTAGTTTGAAAGAAAAAGTAAGTTAACCAATTCCATTTGTTCTTCCAGTCCTTTTTGATGGAGCGATGCAGCGCTTTCACTGGCTGGTTTGCTGCTGGTTCGCTCTGAGTGGCCCTGGTTCCCTCTTCACTATGAGAAAAGGGACTGCTGCGTGTGCACAGTTGTGAATACAGCCTGTTAAAAGCAGCTAGAGAGACAGCTTGGTGCACACTCATAAGTGTCCGTCATCATTGCAATAACGGTGAAAAATCTGAATTACAGTTGCATTTTCAAGCAGCCTGTAAAGACAGAGTTATAGGGAGTTTAAGCTGCACGTTCACACAGCCTGGCTGAAACCAGTTAAACCCAGGCTAAAACGGTGTTGTGCTTTGACCGATACAGAGAGCAGGTGCTGCGATCACAAAAATTAAGAGAGTTGAGGGCAAAGTGTCCATCATCTCTTCTCTGCATGGTGCTTAGCTCACTAAAATGAGTTTCCCGTTCGATGTGTGTGCACAGCCAAACTGGTAGAAATTCCATATCTCCAGAAAATAACAAACACTGTAGTCTCAACTTTTTCCAAGCACCTGCTTTTGTGATCCATGACATCACTATTTTTAAGCTTCTCGTCATCTTTTACAAAGACCACGTCACCAATGGAGAAGCCAGGAGCAAAATCAGGCAAGATGTCATATCCTATAAAGACCCCCTAACCATAGTAAAGAGCTGCAAATTGAAATGGTACGGACACGTTTCATGATCATCAGTTTGCAAAGACAAACTTGCAGAGCACAGGACAAGGAAGGAGGAGAGGCAGAGAGAGAGATAGAGAGAAAATAGAATGACATCCTAGAATAGACAGACAAAAAACTGCAAAATCCTGAGAGTCCAAGAACAGAGAGTGATGGAGGGAACTTGTGGCTAGGTCATTTGTCGTACCCCCCACAGCTGACCAAGCCTACGGGATAGGAAGGAAGGAAGGAAGGAGGTTTTGGTAAGAGTTAGTTAAAGGGTAGATTAAGGTTAGGTTTGGGTAGGCTGAGCTTTTGAAGATTGGACAGCTCACCACTGCCTGCAAAATTGGACTTGACCTGAAATACACTGAGCACGACATGGTTGAAGTTCTGTGTCTTGATTGAGTTTCACTGTTGTGCAGTAGAGCTGCAAGTCTGAGAGCTCAGTTCCAGCTGGTTTGAAGTGATTGTGGGACATTAGGTGACACACACTAGGGACAGATTCTGTGGCAGTTGCCTTGTCATTGTTGTTTTTAAATGCACTTGCTGAACAAAGAGGCCATGACATATTTTGTTCATGGTTTAATTTGATTGGTTCCAAGACAGCACATCCAGTGCTTCTATAGAACATGTCTTGTTTGATGATAAGGTACACATTTTAGCATTGGTCTCCAGAGACTGTTAGCCATGCTGAGCGAGCTCAATGTGAATGATTAATCATTTCCTGTCTCAGCTCTGGGCTGTGCTCGGAGGTCACCGCTCTGTCTCTGTCAGCTTGTCGGAAGATAGGTGATGGTGTCGTTTGAATCGGGACATGATTGATCAATCATTCAGACATCGTACTGTGCCACGCATTCATCTCATATCCACGGCCGATGTGTATTTCACTACACAGATCGATTAGTGTAGTTTATACACATATTTTTCTCACATTGTCCATCCAGTTACATGGCTTTATGTTGGAGTGGAACATTGAAGGATTTGCTCAAAAAGATGATGTGAAATAAAAAGCTAGAAGTCACACAGGAAACTCAAGTGTCGGTTTGATCTGTTTTCTTGTGTTGAAGCTCTTCTCTTCTTGAGTTTACACCACCATAAAATGGTACACTATAACTGGTGATATCACAGGCTAAAGATACACTATAAATAAAACAGAGAACAAATCCATACCTCTGTGCTTCTGTTAACAAATTATGAACAGGAGAAAGTGAGGAAAGTATTGCAGACGTGATGAGGCAGTTCAACATTTTTGACAGAATCTGAGGCACTTACCTACTGCAACCAGGAATCACCTGAACAGTCACACCCAGGTGGACCAACTACCTTTACTATCTGTGCAAATGTTTGTAGATCAGATACCTTGAAAAGACAACGTGTCTAAACTTTAGTGAACTTCATGATTAAAGGTACCTACATGGAACCTCACGAAGTGTGTGGAATTTACTTTCCTTACGTTTTCCTGTTTGTAAAACTAGATAATGAATGTTCAGTTACTCTAGTCACATCTACAGCCTGTAACTTCTTTGGAGTTGTCATGGATGTTCTGGTGGCTTCCCTCACGACTGAAGGTTTTTAAGAACTGTGTCATGCATACATTCAATGTCTGTATTTTTATTATTTTTTTCACTATATGAAAGCTTTTTTGTTGTTCAACTCTTATGGACAGTTTATTAATTATTCAGATTATACAAATGTTGTTCTTTTTGTTTTTAAATTGTGAACATATTTTAAATTTTACCGCATATTTAATTTCAGAGGGAACAATAATTCTGATCAAGACTGTAATTTAAAATGACAAAGTGTGTGTGTGTGTGTGTGTGCGCGAATCCCAGTCACGATCCTCAGTGAGGATTTAACCCTTCACGCCCCAGCACTGGTGGACACGGGGTCGGAGGGAAATCTGCTGGATAGCAGATGGGCAAAGGAGGTTGGGCTCCCTCTAGTGGCCTTACCGTCACCATTGTCGGTGCGGGCACTAGATGGCACCCTTCTTCCACTAATCACACACCAGACTCAGCCAGTGACATTGGTGGTGTCTGGGAATCACAGGGAGGAGATTGTGTTTTATGTAACACCTTTTACCTCCCGAGTGATATTGGGTTTTCCATGGGTGTTAAAACACAATCCCCGGATTGATTGGCCGTCTGGGGTTGTGGTTCAGTGGAGCGAAACCTGCCACCGGGAGTGTTTAGGATCCTCGGTTCCACCCGGTGTGACAGCTAAGGAGGAGGTTTTAGTCCCCCCCAATCTGGCGACGGTGCCAGCCGAGTACCACGACCTTGCTGACGTCTTCAGCAAGGATCTGGCACTCACGCTGCCCCCGCACCGTCCGTACGATTGTGCCATTGATTTGATACCGGGCGCTGAGTACCCGTCCAGCAGGCTGTACCAACCTCTCACGTCCGGAACGCGAATCAATGGAGACCTACATCCGGGACTCGTTAGCTGCCGGGTTGATCCGGAACTCCACCTCCCCGATGGGTGCTGGTTTCTTTTTTGTGGGCAAGAAGGACGGCGGACTCCGTCCATGCATTGATTACAGAGGGCTGAACGAGATCACGGTTCGTAACCGATACCCGTTACCTCTGTTGGATTCAGTGTTCACGCCCCTGCATGGAGCCCAAATTTTCACGAAATTGGATCTTAGGAATGCTTATCACCTGGTTCGGATCCGGGAGGGAGACGAGTGGAAGACGGCATTTAACACCCCGTTAGGTCACTTTGAGTACCTGGTCATGCCGTTCGGCCTCACCAATGCGCCCGCGACGTTCCAAGCATTGGTTAATGACGTCTTGCGGGACTTCCTGCATCGGTTTGTCTTCGTATATCTAGACGATATACTCATTTTTTCTCCGGATCCTGAGACCCATGTTAAGCATGTACGTCAGGTCCTACAGCGGTTGTTGGAGAACCGGCTGTTTGTGAAGGGCGAGAAGTGTGAGTTCCACCGCTCTTCTTTGTCCTTCTTGGGGTTCATCATCTCCTCCAACTCCGTCGCCCCTGATCCGGCCAAGGTTGCGGCGGTGAGAGATTGGCCCCAACCAACGAACCGTAGGAAACTACAACAGTTCCTCGGTTTTGCAAATTTCTACCGGAGGTTCATCAAGGGTTACAGTCAGGTAGTTAGCCCCCTGACAGCCCTGACCTCCACAAAAGTCCCCTTCACCTGGTCGGATCGGTGCGAAGCCGCGTTTAGGGAGTTGAAACGCCGGTTCTCAACTGCACCAGTTCTGGTGCAGCCCGATCCCAAGCGCCAGTTTATTGTTGAAGTGGATGCCTCTGACTCAGGGATAGGAGCCGTGCTATCCCAGAGCGGGGAGTCCGACAAGGTTCTCCATCCATGTGCCTACTTTTCCCGCAGGTTGACCCCAGCTGAACGGAACTATGACGTCGGCAATCGGGAACTTCTTGCGGTGAAGGAGGCTCTTGAAGAGTGGAGACACCTGCTGGAGGGGGCATCGTTGCCCTTCACGGTTTTCACGGACCATCGGAACCTGGAGTACATCCGGACCGCGAAGCGTCTGAACCCCAAGCAAGCCCGCTGGTCGCTGTTCTTCGGGCGTTTTGACTTTCGGATCACCTACCGCCCCGGGACAAAGAACCAACGATCTGATGCCCTGTCCCGGGTGCACGAAGAGGAGGTCAAGACCGAGCTGTCAGACCCCCCTGACACCATCATCCCCGAGTCCACTGTCGTGGCCGCCCTTACCTGGGACGTGGAGAAGACCGTCCGGGAGGCCCTGACACGGAGCCCGGACCCGGGGACCGGTCCGAAGAACAAACTGTACGTCCCACCAGAGGCCAGGGCTGCGGTCCTTGACTTCTGTCACGGTTCCAAGCTCTCCTGTCACCCAGGGGTGCGAAGAACCGTGGCAGTGGTCCGGCAGCGCTTCTGGTGGGCGTCTATGGAAGCCGACGTCCGGGAGTATGTCCAGGCCTGCACCACCTGCGCCAGGGGCAAAGCTGACCATCACAAGGCTCAAGGCCTCCTCCAGCCTCTGCCGGTGCCTCGTCACCCCTGGTCTCATATCGGCCTGGACTTTGTCACGGGCCTCCCGCCGTCCCAGGGAAACACCACCATCCTAACGATAGTGGACCGGTTTTCCAAGGCGGCCCACTTTGTGGCCCTCCCGAAGCTCCCGACGGCCCAGGAGACTGCAGACCTCCTGGTCCACCACGTCGTGCGTCTGCATGGGATTCCATCAGACATTGTCTCGGATCGTGGTCCTCAGTTCTCCTCCCAGGTCTGGCGGAGTTTCTGTAGGGAACTGGGGGCCACCGTCAGTCTCTCGTCTGGGTACCACCCCCAGACGAACGGGCAGGCAGAGCGGACAAACCAGGAACTGGAGCAGGCCCTCCGTTGCGTGACCTCCGCGCAACCGACGGCCTGGAGTGACCATCTGGCCTGGATCGAGTACGCTCATAATAGCCAAGTCTCGTCTGCCACCGGCCTCTCCCCATTTGAAGTGTGTTTGGGGTACCAGCCCCCATTGTTCCCGCTAGTGGAGGGAGAGGTCGGGGTGCCCTCGGTCCAGGCCCATCTGAGAAGGTGCCGTCGGGTGTGGCGTACCGCCCGCTCTGCCCTGCTCAAAGCCCGGACGAGGGCCAAGAACCATGCAGACCGCCGGCGTGCCCCGGCCCCTGCGTACCAGCCTGGGCAGGAGGTTTGGCTTTCTACAAAGGACATTCCCCTGCAAGTGGAATCCCAAAAGTTGAAGGACAGATACATCGGACCTTTCCCTATCCTCAAGGTCCTCAGTCCAGCCGCAGTGAAGCTGGCAGCTTCAGCTTCACTGCGGATCCACCCGGTTTTCCATGTGTCCCACATCAAACATCACCACGTGTCACCCCTCTGTGCCCCCGGACCGGCGCCGCCTCCTGCCCGGATCATCGACGGGGAGCCGGCGCACGGTCCAAGCCGGCTCCTGGACGTCCGTCGGAAGGGCCGGGGGTTCCAGTATTTGGTGGACTGGGAGGGGTATGGACCCGAAGAACGCTCCTGGGTAAAGAGGAGCTTCATCCTGGACCTGGCCCTCCTGGCCGACTTCTACCGGCGGCACCCGGACAAGCCTGGTCGGGCGCCAGGAGGCGCCCGTTGAGGGGGGGGGGGTCCTGTTGTGTGGGCCGCTGAAGAGGAGGTACTGCTGGCCCACCACCACAAGACGGCGCCTTGACCAGGAGCTGCACGAGTGTGTGTGATTGGAGGTGGAGGTTTTCCCTCCTTTACTTAATACAGACTGTGGGATTACTGAGTGTGCGAACTCACACTCATCTGGACTGTCTCTGTTCTCTGCCAGCAGTACCGGGTCTGACTGCTGAAGACAGCGGCCACCTGGGGCGCAGGGCTTGGCGGCTCCGGTGTTCTTCAGCTCCGTTGGTGTTGGAAGCTGTGTGGGGATCCGGCTCTTCTCTCTCCAGGCGTCTTCTATCGTCGAGCCTGCCCACACGTCACCTGGTGTATGATTGACAGTCCACCATATTGTTATTGTCTGTACGTTGTTGTGCGATTCACAACATTAAATTGTTACTTTTTGGCTTATCCATTGTCCGTTCATTAACGCCCCCTGTTGTGGGTCCGTGTCACAACACTTTCACAACAAACATTTTATTAAGTCTTAAAGTAAATAAATATGAAATTGGTCACTGGATCCTTAAACTCTGGACATAAACTCTACATGGTGGATCCTTGATCTCTGGACATAAATAAAAATAAACAAAATGTGTAGTTTTTTTTTTTTGTCAAAAGCATTTCCTTTCAGACATTATTGGCATGAATGTCTTTCCATACATCTGAGCTGAGCTCTTGCAGCTGGCTGTGCTGCACGTCAGGATGTAATTCATAAAGTTTTGGGAGGAAAACAACATTTTTGTCGATTGCAGTTTATTATCTGTATTGTCAGTCAACACTAAACTCATTCAAAAAGCTGGGACAATATGGAAAATGGAAATCAAGACAAAACACAGTGATCCTTACTTTTACTTTGGCTTCTGTTTACTTGCAGACAGCATGAACTCAAGTTATTTCATGTTTTGTGTCGTCAACTTTATTTAATTTGTTAATAGACATTCATTCCTGCATTTAAAAAGGACAAAAAAGGATGGTGGCATTCACACACACACACACACACACACACACACACACACACACACACACACACACACACACACACACACACACACACACACACACACACACACACACACACACACACACACACACACACACACACACACACACACACACACACATCTTCAAGCGCTTATCCAAGATCAGGCAGCGGGGGCTGGAGCCTATCCCAGCAGTCATAGGGTGTGATACGTGGTACACCCTAGATCATAGGTGTCTAACTGATTCCAGAAAGGGCAAAGAGGGTGCAGGTTTTCTTTGTAACCACCAACTCCACCAGGTGATTTCATTGATGAACTCATCCCATCTGCTCAAAGTGATGTTATTCAGTGAAATCACCTGGTGGAGTTGAGTTTAATGAGTTTGACACCTATGCCCGAGACAGACTGCCAGTCCATCTCAGGGGGTAGGGGCAATTTATTGTAAATATAAGGATTAAATCATCACTTTTACAGGCAGTTTTCTTGAGACAAGTCAGGAGATGGATACGTGAACATTTCCAAGTCACTGAATATGTCTTGGACTTCATTTACATCAATGATGAAGAAAAATAAATAGTATGGTACAGAATGGCAAATCTGTGTTAAGTAGGCAGTTCTCACAAACTGAGTGACCATGCTATAAAACGACTAGTGAGGGAAGACGCCAAGACTCCCACACAGCTCTGAAGGACTGAGAGGCTTCTGTGGATGTGGTTGGAGAAACTGTGCAAGGCACAGCTGCTGTCTGTTGCATCAGCACTTATACAGCTTCACAATGAAGTGGTATAGAGGAGGATGCTCTTAAAAAGAACATGCAAAATTTCAGCTACACTTTGCTAGAAGGCACATGGGAAACCAGACTGATTTCCTATTTAACAATCCTTTGGACGCCACTCCAGCATTAACCGTTGAATAAGGATGCAACAGGCAAATGTTGCACCATTTCCAGTTTCTTTACTCACATCAACAGAAGCCTATAATTCTTTCGGAGCTGACAGGAGTCAGTCTTCCCTCACAACTGTATTTCAAACATAGTCACTCAATTTTTGAGAACCGCCTACTTGATAGATTTACCATCCTGTAGTATACTGTATGCATTTCTTAATGAGTAATGTAAATGAAGTCAATGATGATGCCAGTCACCCTCTGCACACTGTCATCAGCAACCAGAGGAGCCTCTTCAGCCACAGACTGCTCCTTCCCAAGTGCAGGACCAACAGACTGAAAAAACTCCTTTGTCCCTCAGGCCATCAAACTGTACAACTCCTCCCTCAGGGGGAGGAGGAGTAACAGGAAGACACTGGACAGGAATGAGAATGAGAGGAACAGCAGTAGCCAGTAAACGAGTATTGATCAGTATGTCTGGTATTTATATTGCATATTTATATTTGCGAACTGTTTTTCTTTTTTTACTTTTTGATACTCTGTGTGCTTCTTACCCTGTGTTGCTATACAATGCTGCTGGAACCTTTATTTTCCTGAGGGAGTCTTCCCAAGGGATCATTGAAGTTCTGCCTAATCTAATCTAATCTAAAGATATAGTCAGTGACTTGGAAATGTTCATGTATCCATCCCGACTTGTCTCAAGAAAAGCTGCTGTAAAAGTGATGATTTAATCCTTATACTTTGAATAAATTGCCTCATCTCAACTTGTTTTTTTACTGTGTTGCATCAGATATACTTTACATCTTTTTAAACTTTGTTACATCTTACTGTATATTTAGCAGGTTTTCAGTTTTGTGTTATGGAGTATGAGTAATTACTATGCAAGCCCTGAGGCTCATTGGTGTCGAAGCGTATCTCTGAATTCTATACTGTGAATCTGATAAGATTCTTTATATGACAACTAACTACATCCTTGTTATTTGACTGGTGTGTCACATGACATTCATTATTTGTCCCATTGCATGAGCATGTGATTCATTATTTGTCCCATTGGATGGGTGACACCACTGGTGTGCATTTTTGTATTGTTTACTGTGCATTTTTCTCTCATACATTTTACTTGATTACATCTCCATTAGCGTTTCAAAAAAATGCTTTCATGATAGGTGGAAGCTAAATCCATCAGCCACAGTGTCCATGGGGACATCGGTAGCAGAGTTTGAAGTACTGTCAGATGAAGAATTGGACAAGTCTGACCAGAGTAGGACCATATGTACAATGGCAATGTTAATTTAACACTGTCAGTGTTAGTTTTACACCAGTGATTTTACTGTGTATGATAGCGAGTCACCTGGGTAAAGTGAATTTGTGGGTTCCACTGCCCTCAAATTACGACTCTGAGAAAAACACCTAATTTTAAAATGTCAATAAAATAAATAACATTATGCAAATGTATTTAGGTCTCATATAAAACAAATAATGAATGATTTTCAGTCATGCAATGGAAGGAATATTTGCATGCGTTGAAAGATGGAATCTACCATGTCTTCCATCTGTCAACTCATGTAAATATTCTTACCATTGCATGAATGAAAAACATTCATTTGTATAATGACTTCCCTTCGACGAAACGATATTGAACGATAACAATCTGATATCTTGTTGTCTACCTGTATTTTATTTGCATACCTATATTTTATAATATGTGTGGCCCTGCGAGAGAGTGGCATGCTGTCCACAGTATACCCCACCTCACGCCCTCTGACTGCTGGGATAGGCTCCACCCTGCCACCCCTCCCCCCTTCCCCGTGACCCTTAATTGCAGTATGCAATTGAGGATGTAGTGTGTGTTTGTATAATTGAAGTGTAGCTTTTCTCTCTCTCTCTCTCTCTTAATTTTACTTCCAAATTTCTGATGATACATCTCAGTTGGCCATGAATACACATGAGTACAACACTACTGTAATGTATTTAATGTAATGTTGATGGTCTGCTGTTACAATGAACACAATCAGGATGAATTATTACATTAACAATAAGACAAAGAATCATAGAATGAGAATGAAGAAATGTCATTTAAAATGGGAAAGTCTAAAGGCCCCCTGACACTTGCACGACTTTGATCCACGCACTTGCATGCACTCTGCCATGCACGAGAGTAAACTCGTCTCAAACTCGTTGGAAACTGTGCGCAGCTTCGTGGAAGTGCGCAAAGAAAATTTTGAAATGTTCAAAATCTCCATCACGCATTAATTACGTGAACTTCACATGAACATTACACAAACAAAAACACTGCATGTGAGTGCGAGTCATTGCATCAGTGCACCACATTCAGAGCGCAGCTCATCTGAATGATTAGAACAACATGTTAAATCTATCATAAACATACTTTTGCAGCTGCACACGCATTGTCTTACAGTCACAAGTAATATTATTTTTTAAAAAATGATACCATTTGTTGTCAAATCCAGAGTATTCTTGGTCCAGTGCACTTTGAGAATGGGTGTGATGGATGATGTGTTGGGTTTTATCCTGTTGTTTCCAGCCAAATATAAACTTTTTTAATCCTATTAAATTTTAATTTATGAAGACTTGCCAGTTTCCTCGTCTCCCTCTGCTTTCGACTCTGTCATTCATATTTCTGTCTTTATAACGTCCTATCTACCTCCTGCATGCTTTACCAAAACATCCTTTTTGGTATTCGAATGATGTTTCCCTTTCCTCAGGGAGGCACTTAACAGGGTTAGAACGACTTGCTCGCCCACTCTTCTGTCTTACTTGGCACCCGTTCACATCTGATAGAGCTATGAAACAGACAGCACTCTTCGGCCAACATTTCAGAGCTCCTGTTGGGGCCTCTGCCTGCTTTATGCTTGTCAGTATTTGCAGATTGTCTGTTAGGGCTGTTAAAAAAAATACACATGGGCAGTGAGTGTTAAGCAAAATTACTTTTACGTTAATTTTTCTTGCATGCAGTGTTTGATGGTGGGTTTTATACAAAAAGGTGTCTGCCGGGTACTGACTTGATTTGTAGATCTTGGTGTTGTTTTTGTTGTCAGTACAGTGGTGAGTTGCAAAGTTATGATGATCCCCCTCTCAAGATGGTGAGTGAAAATGTTGTGGAAAGGAGCTTGATTGCAGCCTTGCATATTTTCACAAGCAGATTCACTGAATCTCATTGAAATCGGATATCGGAAATACCGTCCCGGAATTATAGACTTCCAACGTGCAATGGAATGCAGCGCTAAAGTTTCCACACAACAACGCAAGTCATAAGACAACATGAATGCCTTCAAGAAAACCTTTGTTTCGATTGCACTTTCAGAGTATAAAGAGCTTCAGAATAAATTTAGAGCAGCCATCTTGGATTGTACACTCTAGGTATACGGCGTTCTAACAAGTTGACAAGTTGGAATTACTATCAGAAATGGCCATTGGCTAGAATGCATAATCCAGAAGACTAAAACAAATGCAGTGACCATATTCATTAATCGCCTTTGTCAGCAAATGGTATTGTTGTTTTGCAGGTTAGATCCGATTTTTACTTCTTTTCATCATTGCTGGTACTCTGGAACAGTCATGTACTATATATACTTGTTATGAATGAATGATTCTGAAGGTGCTTTTTCTTATATTTTGTTTGTATGAGCAAAGCAGCGGTGCAAAGCTCGCTCTGCGGTAGACGAAGGCACAAACCGGAAATGGCACAAAACAATCCGGAAATGGCACAAAAAAATCTGCACACAGGGGAAAAAGCCACAAACAGGACAACATTGTCGTAAAAAGTCATGAAAAGCCACAAACCGGAAATGGCACAAAAAACTGTGCCCATGGTAGACGAAGCCACAAACCGGACAACACTTATAAAAAGCTACAAACCGATGGCAGGTTCTGCAACAATTATTCGATTTTAAATTATTGTTTGATGATATGTACACAGATAGTGAAGAGCTTCGCTCATTAATGTCAGCAACATCAAACATATAATGTGTGAAATACCAAGTGTTCCAATACTTTTAGAGGGCACTGTATCCTAACCTTATGATGAGTGCAAAATGAGTGTGGTATTGTTACTGTTTCACTGTTGCTGCGCTTTGTGTGAAATCATACTCATATCGTATATCATATTTATATGACAATATTGCGATATGATAATTTGGCCATATTGTACAGCCCTACTGTCAGCTAGCTGAAAACTTTGAATATTCATTTATAACTACATTTAAAAAAATGCTTAAAGTGGCAGGGCGTTAAAAGGGCTATAATTAGGGGAGTCTGAGGGGTGGAGCCCCCCCCAGAAGCTGAAATGCAAAAAAAGAAAAATATTTAAAAGGTGGGGGGTCTTGGGGGGAGGGGGCAGAGCTCCCCCAGAAGCTGAAAGGCAAAAAAAGAGTTTATTTTATTTTTATATGCTTTTTTTATAATTTTACTTTTTAAATCTGTGGACTGTTAGTGTTTTTTACATGTCCACATCTGAAATAAACAAATATTATTATTATTATTATTATTATTATTATTATTATATATGCAAGAATGACCTGTTTGAAAAAAGATTGTAAATACTGCTGTCATATTTTTTTCTGGAAATTATAATTATAATAATCGCTGAAGGTACAGTTGCAAGACAGTCATAATTTTTAATGTTTACACCAAAGCAAAACCAGTGTTGCCGACTTAATGGTCCCCCCTAAAAATTGGTCCGCCCTGGCTTCACTGTGCATGCGTGATTTCTGTATGTCATCCACCAATTATCACCTTGTTTCTGCTTAAAACTGCACTCCATGGAGTGCATACTGCAGTCATCATCTCTATATCTGAAGCTTTTGCGCAACAATCATTTCCATGTAAATTCAGCATTATTTCATAATGA
Organism: Thalassophryne amazonica; assembly: GCF_902500255.1. Classification (NCBI taxonomy): domain Eukaryota; kingdom Metazoa; phylum Chordata; class Actinopteri; order Batrachoidiformes; family Batrachoididae; genus Thalassophryne; species Thalassophryne amazonica. The sequence goes on along the minus strand of NC_047112.1, from coordinate 29,674,238 downwards.
AAGATGGAGGAAGCGATCAGAGTGCAGCAAGCAGAGGAGCTGCTGCTGCATTCACTGCGGCTCCGTCACTTCAAAGCGTCAGTCGCGAGTCACCGATTATCGCCTCGTTTCTGCTTAAAACAGCCTCAATTCTGCTTAAAACTGACTTTAGAAGGATTTAAGAGGATTTACCTTATCATCTGATAGTTAGTATTCACATTATTCCATTTTTGGGTGTAAAGAGTCCGTCTCAGACGAGCTGCTGTGGTCCTAAATGACACATGTGCAGTGAAGGCAGGGCAGAACCATTTTTAGTGGGGGACCGTTTGGTCCCCCACTAAGACCCGAACCGAGGTGAGCCTGATAACTGACCTTCAGGTTTTGTTTGTCCCACACCAAGTCATGCCTGGTCTCACCCACACTCCACCGCTTTACCCATATATGGGTTGGCCATGTGGAAACACACACACAGACTGACAGAGGCACAAACATAAGGTGCATTGTATATAGGATGATTTCAGGGAATCTTCCATTTGACATGTAACTGGGGAATTATGATCTCCAAGTGCAATTGTAAAGCACCATATGGGCCCAATTTTGAGAGCAAACACGAAAACAACTTGTGCAGATGGTGCAGACCCATGTGGGACATGTCAAAGCACACGCTGCTCTTTAAGAGGCAGGAAATACTGGCACAAAACCGGGCACTTTGCGTAAAAGGGTTGGGTTGACAGTGTTCTTTAAGCAGGATTTTTTTTTTTTTGAGTCAGTATGATATCAACTACTCAGAGTGGCAGCTGTGAGGGGTCACCTCCCACTGACACTAAAAACAAGGTTGGCATGAATTTGGGCATGTCCAGATGCACTTCAATATTTAAGTGTCAGCAAATGCCGGTGCAAAACACACACTATCTGTCTGTGTGTCTGTCTGTCTGTACTATATTGATATAGTCTGTGCTGTATATAATTCTGCAGCATGTGCACACACACACACACACACACACACACACACACACACACACACACACACACACACACACACACACACACACACACACACAGTCACACAAAATCATACACAGCATCATAACTCTCATTGCATGTGACCCTTTGGCCTTGATGACAGTGCTTTGTTTTCATTCCCTCTGTCCCTGGTTTTCTCTGTGTCATTGTAATTAAAACATGTCTGTCTCCGCACTGCGGTGGCCCAGTGGAAGACAACAAAGAGAAAATCTGCTTGGATCTGTTGCTCCTCCTGTTCCAACCATTAGACTGAGTTATGCCACAGTCTAATTCAATTAGCCTGCTGATTGTTACGGAGATCTGAGAACAATAGCCCAGCGTAATAAACACGTGGCTTGGACACAAATCCATGTACACGTATGCATTTATGTGTGAAATTATTTCCAGTAATGCTCGTGTGTCATAGAGGCTTGGATTTTCATTAAATTTTTCTAATCTTGTAGGTGGGGGTGAGGTTACATCATGTGAGTAATTCACTTGTTGTCTCATTCATTCATTGTTTCCTTCCCTCTGCAAATGGTCAGTTACTATGATGTTATCTGAATAAGACCAGGATATATGGCAGAGCTGTGGGAAGATGGCAGTTTTCCCTGTGTTAGGGCGCCTTCACACATAATGTAGAAACCAGAAGAAAAGCCGCGAACCAAGAACGAAATGGGGAGCCATGAAACATTCCACCTGCTGTCGGGTGGACACACGGTCAGACAGACATGCACGATACACCGGCAACAGTTGCGTGCACCAACACAGTGCAAAGAGCTGGAGCATGTGGAACCACATCGCACCGCTGCTGTGGAGAAAAAATGAAAAACCACACCATAAAAAACACCGCAATTTATTGAATTCCTCTTATTGAGCGGACAATACAAGTATGAACCGTCTGTTCCTTTGTAGATGACCCGTGGTCACAGACATACAGTGATGCAATGGCATGATTGAAGCCGTGCGCTCTTATTATGTCTTATTATGTCCAGCCGGGTATATAAATAATTAATACAATCACAGGACACTGATAGATTAAATGTTGGCGTATAATTAGTGAAAATCACTGGGTTGATATACACTCAACAAAAATATAAACGCAACACTTTTGGTTTTGCTCCCATTTTGTATGAGATGAACTCAAAGATCTAAAACTTTTTCCACATACACAATATCACCATTTTCCTCAAATATTGTTCACAAACCAGTCTAAATCTGTGATAGTGAGCACTTCTCCTTTGCTGAGATAATCCATCCCACCTCACAGGTGTGCCATATCAAGATGCTGATTAGACACCATGATTAGTGCACAGGTGTGCCTTAGACTGCCCACAATAAAATAAAATAATAAATAATAAAATAATAAAATTAAAGGAACAATAAATGCCACTCGTGGGATTCGTACCTGCAATTTATAAAACTTCTGATCAACAGATGGAAACTTTACCACTGTACTACAATCGCTGTTTTATAACAGGAGCGTAAAATGCCTAAAATCAACAAGGAGATAAACGTATTAAAAAAAGAGAAATTATACCATGTATAGAAGAGGACGTTTTTGTCGTCTTTAATTATGGCGACAAAAAGCACCGTAATAACTGTTACGGCGTCATTTTCATGATATGTAACTGAAAGTGGCGTATTTGTTGCACTGTTGGCTTGTCACCTGCAGCGCTTCGCTCACATGACGGCCAGACACGCGTGACATTCAGATCGCCTGCTGCTGTTCACATGATCTGATGGTCCGTTTCACATGGAGCAGAATCTTACTATAATTTCATAAACATTAGTTTATGTGTGAACTTGTTTTGGCAAAGGTCAAGAACTTTGGGGTCAAATGTAAAAACAACATATGTTTGGTGGGTTCTGCAAGCGCAGGCTAGGTCAAATTTACCAGAGTTCTACCATTGGGGTCAAGGTCATTGGTGTCAGAATGTTAGGTTTGGTCCCCCCCCCTCCCCATCTCACACAGACACACACACATACACACATCACATATACAGTGAGGAAAATAAGTATTTGAACACCCTGCTATTTTGCAAGTTCTCCCACTTAGAAATCATGGAGGGGTGTGAAATTTTCATTTTAGGTGCATGTCCACTGTGAGAGACATAGTCCCCCCCCCCCCCCCCCCCCCCAAAAAAAAAAATCCGGAAATCACAATGTATGATTTTTTAATAATTTATTTGCATGTTACTGCTGCAAATAAGTATTTGAACACCTACCAACTTGACTTGACTTGAAGAGAGCTGGGACCACAGTGACAAAGATTACATTAATAACACATGATGCTGTCATGGTTTAAAATCCTGCAGGGCAGCAAGGTCCCCCTGCTCAAGCCAGCACATGTCCAGGCCCGTTTGAAGTTCACCAGTGACCATCTGGATGATCCAGAGGAGGCATGGGAGAAGGTCATGTGGTCAGATGAGACCAGAATAGAGCTTTTTGGAATCAACTCCACTTACCATGTTTAGAGGATGAGAACAACCCCAAGAAAACCATCCCAACCGCGAAGCATGGGGGTGGAAACATCATACTCTGGGGGTGCTCTTCTGCAAAGGGGACAGGACGACTGCACCGTATTGAAGGGAGGATGGATGGGGTCATGTATTGCGGGATTCAGTAAGAGCATTGAAGATAAATGGACTGCATTTATATAGCGCTTTTCCATCTGTATCAGACGCTCAAAGCGCTTTACAATTATGCCTCACATTCACCCCGATGTCAGGGTGCTGCCATACAAGGCGCTCACTACACACCGGGAGCAATAGGAGATTAAAGGCCTTGCCCAAGGGCCCTTAGTGATTTTACAGTCAGGTGGGGATTTGAACCCATGATCTTCTGGACTCAAGCCCAACACCTTAACCACTAGACCATCACCTCCCCCCATGACCCAGCCAAGATGGGTCATGGCTGGGTCTTCCAGCATGATAATGACCCCAAACACACAGCCAGGGCAACTAAGGAGGGGCTCTGTAAGAAGCATTTCAAGGTCCTGGAGTGGCCTGGCCAGTCTCCAGACCTGAACTCAATAGAAAATCTTTGGAGGGAGCTGAAACTCCAAATCTGAAAGATCTAGAGTAGATCTGTATGGAGGAGTGGACCAAAATCCCTGCTGCAGTGTGTGCAAACCTGGTGAAAAACTACAGGAAACGTTTGACCTCTGTAATTGTAAACAAAGGCTACTGTACCAAATATTAACGTTGATTTTCACAGGTGTTCAAATACTTATTTGCTGCAGTAACATGCAAATAAATTATTAAAAAAATCATACATTGTGATTTCCGGACTTTTTTTTTGGGGGGGGGATTATGTCTCTCACAGTGGACATGCACCTAAGATGGAAATTTCAGACCCCTCCATAAGTGGGAGAACTTGGAAAAAGGCAGGGTGTTCAAATACTTATTTTCTTCACTGTATAGCGGTGGGCTCAAGCATTACTTAGACAACATCAAATTGACCAAAGGACTCAGTCATTGGAGTCAAGGTACTTGGGGGTCCATGGTAATATTTACGTTTTTCATGCCAACTTGCATTGAACTTGGCACATATATGAGGGTGGTTTCCAGAATTGCCCAACAAGGACAAATTTGCCCAACGTCAGTCATTTGGGTCAAGGTCATGGCTGTCTGTCTGTTTGGTGTTCTACTCCCCCCAAGTCCTTTTGATAATTGTTACCAGGCTTGGTATGCCAATGAAGGCTGAAAAATTTAAATGAATAAAAATAAATAAATAAATACTATTATTTTTATTTATTTTGTAAAAGTCAATATGTTTTTGAACTTGATTTGGTCCAAATGTGGCCAGGTTAATTGGATCACATGTCAGATTGTCATAGGTGTGTGTATGTGTGTGTGTGTGTGTGTGTGTGTGTGTGTGTGTGTGTGTGTGTGTGTGTGTGTGTGTGTGTGTCTTCATGCCCGTGGGTACTATTATTTAGTTTCTTAAAAACCAATTCAAATATTTATGTAGCTTCAGCTGTACCTCTCAACCCCACACCATGCATGCCTTTCTACTTCTGAAATCAAGTTTATACAGAATACAATCAACTGAAACCATGTTTTCATGATGACTTCATGTCTTTCCCAGATGGAGTCCTCGTCACTTTACCATGTCTCATTCATACTTGCACTCAGAGACAGCATCTTTATTCTGGAGATTAAAATGAAAATCATCTACATGTTACTTGTTTTTGCTCTATTTGAAACTAAGACTGTGCACGGACTGACATCAGAACCATGCACGCTCATGCAGACGGCTGATACGCATGAGTGCATCCCGGATTCCCGGTGTGTCTCATGTTGGTCCTAGACAGACTCCCAGGTGTGTGTGAGTATGTAGGTTACGTTACTGCCAAGCAGTGAGAAGGTCTGTCTGTTTGGGCTTTTTTTCTTTTTCTTTTGAACCACTCAGTGAATATTACAGAAAGAAAACCTTTCCCTCTTCAGCAAATATATTTTGTCTGGACTAATTCTAACCACCACAGCAGCCGGTGAGGCTTTTAAACAATATTATGTCCTCTGACATCTTTATGTTTTTGATTGCAGAGGAGCGTTCAAACCAGCATCTGTGTTTCTTAAATCTTAAATTCTTTAAATCTGCCAGTACCCGCTTTGGTTCTGATCACTAGCAGTTATCGTTGCATGTATAAGTGAATCGCATGAAGCTGTACTCTCTGGTGATGCTGGCAGAGAAGAGAACGCTGGACAAACTGCTGGACATTATGGACTATGCCAGTCACCTTCTGCACACAGTCATCAGTAACCAGAGGAGCCTCTTCAGCCACAGACTGCTGCTTTCCAAGTACAGGACCAACAGACTGAAAAACTGCTTTGTCCCTCAGGCCATCAGACTGTACAGCTCCTCACTCAGGGGGAGGAGGAGTAACAGGAAGACAGAGGACGGGAAGGAGAGGAACAGCAGTAGCCAGTAAACCAGTAATGAGCAGTATTTGTGGTATTTGTATTTATATTTGCAAACTGTTTTTCTTTTTTTCACTTTTGATAATCTGTGTGCTTCTTACCCTGTGTGCTGCTGTACAATGCTGCTGGAACTTCAATTTCTGATAGGATGTTTGATGCTTTTGCTTAATTTCTGTAAGGAAAAAGCTTATATGAACGTGGGAAACATTTCATGTTTTTGAAGCTGGCTTGTGCTCCGCCAGTGAACTTACAGGAAAATATGGGGGCGGGGAAGGTGAAAGAACAGGGCTTGTGTGACTCTCATTGCCAACAGTAAGGTGCCCTTGAGCAAGGTCCTTAATTCCCAATTTGCTTTTGGTGTACAGATGGGCACCTTGCAGTGCAGAGCCCTCTTCGTGTGTGTGTGTGTGTGTGTGTGTGTGTGTGTGTGTGTGTGTGTGTGTGTGTGTGTGTGTGTGTGTGTGTGTGTGTGTGTGTGTGTGTGTGTGTGTGTGTGTGTGTGTGTGTCAGAGGATTATAAAGCGGTTTGAGCATGTGCAAAAGGTGGAAAAGTGCTATAGAATTACAGTACATTTACCTTTCAAGCAGCTCTCATTTTGACGCTTTCTGTTGTCTGCTTCGCTCGCTTGCCCTCTGCTTTGTCTGCAGTTGCTGATTAACATAATAGGAGGTTAGCTGAAAGCTGCCAGCTACACAGCACTCTTTATTCTCTTGGCATGGAAGAATGTTCGACAGCTATTATCACTGCTGTTGGGCTCTTTGTGATTTCTGAGCCATTTTAAGGTTTTGGCAAGAGCTTTATTATTTTTCTTAATTCTGTATTTTATTTTATTGACAGTGGTTACCTGTTGAGGTGCAAAGCAGTGGATCAACAAGTCAGATTGCTGTTAGTAATGTATTTTAGTTCAATTATTTTGGTATTTATTATTAATTCTACAGTTTTAATCTTCTTCTCGTCTTTATTCCACAGTTTAAAAAAATCCTTCATTTATTAGTATTTGGTGTATTTAATATTTTATTATAAATTTAACTATTCTACTCTGTAGTTAACTTTTTAGTATAACCCAGTTAAATGATTTTTTACATTAAATAGTGTCTATCACATTTGTTTTCAAATATTAGTGAAATGATATTTTAGTGATGCTTTTCTGCTTTTGTATTGTAACTGTATCAGTGTATACTGTCATATTGTACTCTACATAGTTTATGCTATTATTTTAATTTGTACACCTGCACTCTAAGAACTCTTACTGTGTTCTATTCAATTTTTTTTTGGTGAAAATTTTACACTTAAAAATACTGAGTAAATTAAAAAGGCTGTGAAATCATTTAAATATACTTGATGATCTTGGTAAATCTAAGTACAAATATTTAGTATAACTGTCCTTTCCAAATATTTTTGAATGAACTTTACCAAACAAATTAAGTATATTTCATAAAATATAATTTCTTAAGCAAATGCTATTTTATTTCAATGAAATAAACTCAAATAATACATGTAAAGTTAAGTTAAAATTAACTGTTAAATTTTTAGGCATTTTTGTATATCCAACTCAAACAATCAATTGAATGTGTTGCAGAGATTTTATTAACTCAGTATAGATGTTTCTTACTGTGATATATACAAAGCCACCAAATTACTTTTTAGAGTGTGTGCGTCTTTTTTACTGCCACATTTGGCTTTTAACATTTTTATTTTGCAACGGAGGTCCAATAAAGAAATGTGCTTTGTGTCTTCTTGTGTTGTCCTCTGAAATTCAGTCTGTGTGTATTTATATGTATATTTGCCAAATAAAATTCAAACATTTAAGGTTTTCTTCAGTAATTTCCTGTTAAGGTACTTGCGTATTGTGTAATGTCCATGTGTTGCATATCGAAATCAGCCCCAGCACATTCAAATGGTCATTAATTTTGCAAAGATTTGCTTTTATCCTATGTTGATCAATGTATGTCCAATATAAAATTTGAGAAACAGCATGACCAGCATGGCCCGCCCACTCTGCTCCTGAATTTATTTACACACAGACATATTACAAAACAATATACAAGGCACAGCTGTGTTTCTTCAGTCAATTCATATTTGTATCACTTCGCATCTGGAAGGCATCCTGTGGTCTTGCTCAGACAGATAGTAATTGTTCTTCAAATTGAAACATTACAGCGCCAGTCCAACTAGTGTACAGGCTGTGTTATTCTTTGCTCAAGGCCTAAATATTAATCTGTGCTTGACAAAAACATAGCTCTAGCAAAACAGTCTGCGCATTCATTAAGCAAAAGGACAAATGTTACTTTTCTCATGGGAGCAGTTGTAATGATTACTTCAACAGTTCAGTGTATATTTCTGCTTTGACAATGAGTAATTATTTAGAAGAATAATGGTGCATGAACTCTCACACATGCATATATGTACGTATACATGGAAAATAGAGAACAGAATCAAAAACAAGATCAAAGGCAGTACATCAAAGTAATATTGCTAATATATAGAAAACCCTGTTATTATTCCCCTCTGTTTATCGATTTTAATGTCTACATTCTCAACTTCATCACTGTAGAAACGTCAATAAACTTACAAACAGTGTACCTAACCATCATTTTGCCCCGTTTGGATGGGGTGACATGATTCAGCATCCAATAGCAATAACGCAATATAGTAACGGGCCAGTAATAAACCATTAACTGTGGTGGAAATCATCCGTTGAGCCATTGATCAAGTAAGAGGACAAATCACAATACTTAGTAAGCTTAATAAAGCTTAGTAACCCCAGAACATTCAATAGTAAGAATTTAAAGGAAGCACATTCATCATACAACACAATTCAACGTTTTCCATCAGATACACATCCGTCGAACACCATTTATTTGTATAAATATTTAAACTGATTGATATTTGGACATCGTTGGACTTTCTCAGGTAGCTTATTCCAATTTTTTGGCCACAAATAGAGACACAGAAGCATTTCCTGGTCATCCTTCCGCCCGCAATTTTTACAACGATACGAACCCCTTAAATTATATATTCCTTCTTGTTGCATAAAATATCCTTAAATTCTGAGAGGTACTTGCTTATTTGTTTTTTTATTTTTTTTACTTTATGCATCAATCAAACAGCCTTAAATGAAATCATGTCACAGAGTTTTAAAATCTGTGATGTAATAAACAGTGGATTGGTATGATCCCGATAACCTGCATTATAAATTATTCTTAATGCTCTTTTTTGAAGGTTGAATAATGGTTGTACTGTAGTTTTGTAGTTATTGCCCCATACTTGCACCATAAGTCAAGTAAGGTGCAATCAATGTGCAGTACAGAGTATGTAGTGATTTACCATCAAGAATGTGCTTTGCCCTGCTTAATATTGCCGTACTTTTTGATACTTTCTTTTGACTATGGTGAATATGTGCTTTCCAGTTGATTCTGTCATCGATGACCACAACTGACGACTTGTTCTCTTTGACAGGTTCCATATTTACACCCTTTATGTTTAATTGTATTTGTCTATTTTTTTTATGGTTTCCAAATAACATTATTTTAGTTTTTAAACCAATTTAGTGACAGTTTGTTCATATCAAACCATCTTTTCAACTTTATCATTTCTGATCCCAGATCATCTAGTAATTGTTGCAAATTATCCCCTGAACAAAATAAGTTTGTAACATCTGCAAAGAGGACAGTTCCAAACAGATCCGAGACTTTACATAAAACACTGATATACAAAATGAATAACTTTGGTGCCAACACATAACCCTGAGGAACTCCACAAACGATGTCCAGATATGAAGAACAGCAGTCCCCAAGTTTAACAAACTGTTTCCGGTTTTGTAAATAGCTTTTAATCCAATTCAAAGCCACTTCTCTGATCCCATAAAGCTCCATCTTTTGAAATAATATGTTGTGATTGTGTCAAAAGCCTTTTTTTTATGTCAACAAATAATCCTATCACTATTTTCCTTTGGTCCACATGTTTATTAATCTCTTCTATTGCATCTAAACCCATATTGACTATCATTAAGCAACTTGTGTTGTTCAATAAATTTATCCAATCTGTTATTGTAAAGTTTTTTCCAATATCTTTGAAAATTGTGACACTAGAAAGACACAGGCCTGTGGTTAGTAAAAAGATGCTTGTCACCAGATTTGAATAACGGTATCACTTTCTTCTAGTCTGAATTGTAACATGGTTCATATATTTTTTTTTATACCACCACACAGTAAATGCCACAATCACAACAATAATTATCAAAATCAACATCAGGGTACGAAGTTTGCTTCCTGCTTTGGCAGCAAAGCTCTCCATAGCTAAAACAGTGTTTTGAACAACCTGTTGATATTTCTTTCCTTCTGTCTCTGTGTTGTTGTTGTTGTTTTTTTTTTGTCTTTCAAGGGACAGAGAGAAACTACAGTTCTGATCTTAAAGATGTTTTCTTTCTTTGGTGACAGTTCAAAAGGTGCAGTTTGTCTGGGCTTAGGGGCTGAAGGTGACAGTTCACAGTCTCAGTTCAGTTCAGCAAGGGACTGAGGGAATCTGGAACTTTTTTTTATGTTATTTCCCTTCAGCTGTAGTGCATAAATCTGTACTATCATCAGTATGTGTAAGGCATGCTGCAAGTGGAATTAAAATAATGTGTCATGTATTCTGTCCTGTGCCCTGTTCTTGACATTTTCTTCAAACACAGGTACACAGGAACAGAACAGGATTCTCTTGTCTCCCGTTCTCAAAGATGCAGTTTCATCTGCTTCTGTCTCCTGGTCTGGTCACGTCAGTGCTGTATTTCAAGCTTGTAGTACGTCTGCTTCTGATCCTGGTTCAAGTTGACAGGCCTCTCCTCGGTCACAGCTGGTTACTCGTCTGCTTCAGGACCCTGGTATCTGCTTCAACCTCTGGTCTGTGTCTTTGTTCACTCCTGGTCACTCTCTGTCTCTGTTATGATGCGCTTCCAGCCGTTGCTGGGCCTATAGGCCATCAGCCGACACTGTTACACGTCGCTCCCCTTGTCTTGTTTGGGATCTTTCAGGTATCTTTGTCTTTTGCAGTGGGATAGATACACCCAAGATGACCTCTCTGCAATTTTCACTGCAGTAGGGGTGGTTAGCAGCACTTGGAATGGACCTCCCGACCTCGGAGATGACCAGTTCTTTCTCTTAATAGTCTTTATCAGCACCCAGTCGCCAATCTGGATCTGATTCTCAGGGCCCTGCACAGAAATAGGAGAGTCTGGTATCTTGTTAGCGTGTATGACATTCTTATGGGATAACACACGTCTCATATAATCAACTAATCCCTCATCCTCACTATCAGGCCCAGCTATTTTCTGTAAATCTGGTATTCTGTAGGGCCTGCCATACAAAATTTTGAATGGCGTAAGGCCAGTCTCTGACTTGGGTGTTATATACATGTACAGTTTCACCAAATCCAAACAATAAACCCAATTTTTTCCTGTTTCTTTCATACATTTTCTGAGCTTACTTTTAATTGTCCCATTTGTTCTTTCCACTAAACCTGCACTTTGAGCATGGTAAGCACAATGTGTGTTTTGCATTTATTTTCAGATGTTCTATTAAATGTTGGATGATTTTATTTACAAAATGTGTACCATTATCACTGTACATTGTTTCAGGTAGTCCATGTCTTGGAATTATGTCTCTACAAAGTATCTTTGCAACTGTCAGAGCATCTGCATGTTTAACAGGGAACACCTCTACCCATTTGCTATATGCATCAATCAATACTAGGCAATATTTTTTTTCCCCTTCACATTGGTTCAATTCAATAAAATCCATATGGATTATTTGGAACGGGTATTGAAGTGTTGGAAATTTATCTCGTATTAGCCTCTCATTCCCCTGCGGGTTATGCTTTGCATAAATTAAACATGCTCTGCAGTAATGTTTTGCATATGCCTGAAATCCAAACGTCACAAAATGATTATTAACCAGTCCAACCATCCCAGCCGTAGAAACGGGACATGGTCCATGACCTACGACAGCTGCCCACTTGAAAAGGCTACGGGGTAGGACTGGTTTGTTTGAGGATTAGGCATACACACCATCAGCAGTTTGGTGGACATTGTGATGCATTAATTTGCCAAAATTGATTGATTGGATGAATGATAAGAATTGATTAATATCGATTATTACGTGCAGGCCAATCTTAATATGACAATTCAATTCCTGAGAATGATCCAATACTCCAATTAGATCAATACACTGCCTACCATGTAGGCATATGGGCAAATTTGACCCCACCACAGTACCCCAGTGCCATATCCTCATGTCCTAGTGAGTCAGAGCATCACAGAGACAAGGTCGAGTAATCGTGACTGGGCCTGCCTTAGGTTGTCCCAGGGTTTAAGATGGGATCTTACCCGTCATGGGCTCGCAGCCTTCCATACTGGGCAGCGGTTCCAAGGGGTGGGGGAACACCCATTAAGAGGTGTCATGTCAAAACAGTTTTGATTGCACAGAACATCAAACATGCAGGATCACTGAAAGTGAATTGAAGTATCTTTTTAGCAATTTATCCCTGAATAGAACTGTTGGATTAATCAATGCTTAAACACCAATAATAAATAGAAATCTGATACATAAACAATGTTTGGTTTGCAGGAAAAACTATGGGTCAGGATGGACAACAGTCATGTGAAAAGTTGTCCAACAATCTCTGTCCTTTAAGGCCTAACTTAATCTGCATACATCAAATAACAATTAAGAAGCACTTTGTTGGTCATCAATGCTTTATGAAAGCCTACAGCTTCTTATTTAATTTGCAGCAAGGGTTAGTTGCATCTCATGAGAGTTCACATTATTTCAATCAGAACACAGGATGATCAAAATATTGAGTTATTATTATTTGTTGCTTCTACATTGCTGTCAATTCACCCTCACCAACATTAATGCTTTCAACAGGAGCTCTATAAACATGTTACAATAATCAACATAGTTTTACTGTTCACACACTGTACAACCTTCTGCTTTGCTCTTCAGCTGGAATGATAAATTACGCTTTGTTTCCAAAACAAACCACGCTTCAAAAAATAGAACACTGAATGTATTTGGTAAAGTCAATGCAGCGTAATGCAAAACAACATTAAAGCTGGAACTGATTACATCATATAAACAATATCTCTCTAAATTTAACAGTAACAAACACTTTTAAAACACTAGTATCAATTACATGTAAGCAATTACATGTAAAAGCCCTGTATCTTATGTGTTAAAGCACAACAAAATATCACTGCAGTGTTTCTCAGTGAGAGGAGGAGGAGGAGGAGGGAAGTGAGCATTTAGAGCTTCCCTCAGCAGCTGTGTGTGTACACGCTCCTCCTCCAACACCCCAGACCGGGAACAGAATACCACAACTGCTACAACAAACAAGGAAAATAACCCAACTCTTCTCAAATAAAAACCCAAAAAACGTCCACAGGTCCAAAGAAGACCTGTGTTACATTACACGCAGCATATTATACACACATGTAGACACATAGAACTCAACGGAACTGTTAATTACCATGGACTGATAGGAGACCTTTTTCTTTTTTCTCTTTCGCCAACCTTCTGTCAGGCTGTTTGGGGCCCGGAGGTCAAGAACCGGGTATGCAATCACAGTCTCACGATCAGTTTTTTTTTTTTTTTTTTTTAGAACCGGGTATGCAATCACAGTCTCACAATCAGTTATTTTTTTTTTAGAACCGGGTATGCAATCACAGTCTCACAATCATTTTTTTTTTTTTTTTTTTAGAACCGGGTATGCAGTCACAGTCTCACAATCAGTTTTTTTTTTTTTTTTTTTTTTTTTTTTTAGAACCGGGTATGCAATCACAGTCTCACAATCAGTTTTTTTTTTTTTTTTTTTTTTTAGAACCGGGTATGCAATCACAGTCTCACAATCAGTTTTGTTTTTTTGTTTTTTTTAGAACCGGGGATGCAATCACAGTCTCACAATCATTTTTTTTTTTTTTTTTTTAGAACCGGGAATGCAATCACAGTCTCACAATCAGTTTTGTTTTTTGTTTTTTTTTTAGAACCGGGTATGCAATCACAGTCTCACAATCAGTTTTGTTTTTTGTTTTTTTTTTTAGAACCGGGTATGCAATCACAGTCTCACAATCAGTTTTTTTTTTTTTTTTTTTTTTTTAGAACCGGGTATGCAATCACAGTCTCACAATCAGTTTTGTTTTGTTTTTTTTAGAACCGGGTATGCAATCACAGTCTCACAATCAGTTTTTTTTTTTTTTTTTTTTTTTTTTTAGAACCGGGTATGCAATCACAGTCTCACAATCATTTTTTTTTTTTTAGAACCAGGTATGTAATCACAGTCTCACAATCAGTTTTTTTTTTTTTTTTTTAGAACCAGGTATGCAATCACAGTCTCACAATGTTTTTTTTTTTTTTAGAACCAGGTATGCAATCACAGTCTCACAATCAGTTTTGTTTTTTTTTTTTTTTAGAACCGGGTATGCAATCACAGTCTCACGATCAGTTTTTTTTTTTTTTTAGAACCGGGTATGTAATCACAGTCTCACAATCAGTTTTTTTTTTGTTGTTTTTTAGAACCAGGTATGCAATCACAGTCTCACAATCAGTTTTTTTCTTTTTTTTTTTTTTTAGAACCAGGTATGCAATCACAGTCTCACAATCAGTTTTTTTCTTTCTTTTTTTTTTTTTTTTTTTAGAACTGGGTATGCAATCACAGTCTCACAATCAGTTTTTTTCTTTCTTTTTTTTTTTTTTTTTAGAACTGGGTATGCAATCACAGTCTTACAATCAGTTTTTTTTTTTTTTTTTTTTTAGTCCTCAGAGAATCTACCACAACCACTGCTCCCTTCTGTCTGTTATGTCATCAAAAATAATCAGAGGATCAGTCAGTCAACAATTTTTCAATCTTTTAGCAGTATTTAATATGTATACTAGGGACCTGATTCATAGAAATGTTTTATAACCCAAAGTCTTCATTGCCTAGATGAGCCTGTTTTCAGCAAGTTCATGAATACCCGCTGGAACTCATTGATCTAAGTGGTCAGTTCCACAGTAGCTCATTCATGATTACTGAGGCAAGACTGGCCAAATACTGCAATGTTCAATTGAAGCAGTCAATCTGAATTTTCTTCTTTTCCCCCAGACAGAAAAGAATCAACCCACAAAAATTTCAAACCAACACCACACAAAAATATATCACACAACAATAAATCCAATCATTAATCACTCTACTGAAATATAATCTTGATCAGCTTTGCTTAAAATCTGTTAAGTAGGTGAAAGTAACCCACTTTTACACCTTATCCAGTGTACAAAAATCAACCATATTTTAACCACTTCATCCCAGTTACATGATCATTCAATATGGAAAGTAGGAAGACGATAGTATTTATTGTCTTCGAGTTATCATCTTAACAAGCCGAAAAGTTTTATTTCATCAACAGATCTATTTCAGAATTTTCCCTCAAAATACTCTATCTTTTACCCTGGACACCAACTCACACTCATATACACGTACAAAATTGATTAATGTGCACTTATTTCTCAGTATCTTAACTCCACACTTTAAAATGTTTGAGGAGCCAACAACTGTGACCTTGACAGTTTTATCTAAAACAATTCACAATAATTACACACAATCTGTGTATATAGCGACAGCAGAATAAAAGTAACAAAAAATTGATAACAAGTATAATCTTCTAGAAAAGAAAGAACTGCAACCTTATATGTACATAAACAAAATTCATGTTGTAATAGAGAATTCCTTATCTTTGCGAGTGTGTACATTCACACGCAAAGTGTCCATTCTTCCCACACTTCCAACATGTCAATTTCCTCTTTATCTCACGCCCACGGGCTTTGACTCTGGCCGCTCTGCGGCGCTGACCTTTGCCCTTTCCTACAAAATACACTCCTTCCTCACACATCATTATGACTGATTCGGCAGGTTTAAAAACTGCTGTGTTTGGTGCAAAAGCATGGTCTGGTGTATTTTTCACTCCACATCTCTCTTGCCTTTTTGTAAAATCACTGGTGTTCTCTTTTATGGTATCAAATGACTTTGTTGTGGAGTTTAACTAATTTTCTCGAGAAGTTAACTGTCTCTCACCACATTTTTAAGTGTTCAGGTGATGCTGGATCTTTGGTCATCATCTGTGTTCTGGTGAGCGTAGGGAGGTGGAGGAGGCACACTTGCTGTAGCTTCAGCATTATCTGTGGCTGGGTAAAGGGCTGCGCCTGCATTCTGCGGAGGGGCCTCTGGCTCCCTCCCGGTGTCTTGTTATCAATTTCATTTTTATGATAAAAGACACTCTTAAGATTGTCTTATCCCTGCTTCAGTTTGTTTTTGACTTTATTCTTAGCCTCACGCCGCCTGTAGGCTTCACTTTTCCACTTTAGTACATTTTCTAACCCACACTTTTTTTGCTTTTTTGCAGAGTCCTTAACTTTCCTCTTTATATTATCCACTAATTCTGTTGTTGCTTCTGGCTGTAATTTCCCTGAGAAATTGAACTGTTTTTGCCACATGCTTAAATGTTTAGATGACCCGGGATATTTAATCTCCATATACCTGAAATCATTAGACTGTGGTTGTGTGTCATGTTTACTGTGAGAACAACAGCAGTTACCCATTTTAGCTGTTCGTGGGGTTATCTCATTCTAAACGAACAGGCTGTTGTTCTTTTTTCACTGTTTGGTCACCGATCAGTCTGAAAAGTGTCACCACTTCGACCTCTGAGAGATGGGTGACCTTGCTTAGGGCTTCTTTCCAGACTCGTAGGTTCACAAACAGGTGTGGTGCGTATAGAACGCTTACAACCTACTTCACAGACAGGGCTTCGTTTCTGCCAGTGGGTTAAAACTGGTGACAGGCCCCCGCGATTCAGTTGCGTACGTCCTCAGTCATAAAAACACACACATTCACACAAATACATTCACACCGCTGCACTTCAGCTGTTATCACGTTTTAGCTCCGCTTTTATCACGCTTCTGCTCCAACCAGTTTTTATATCAGAATTTTACGGCTCGCCCACCGAAGGTTTCACCGACCTAACACGGTACAGTTTTTTACGCGCTGTTCCGGCCCGGACTGTGGTCTTTCAGTTGTCTCTTGCTTCTTTTAATTGCCAATTGTAACCGCTGCTGGCTCAATCTGGAGCCAACAGCCACATCAGGTGTCTGACACAACGGGAAATGCAGCGCACGCACGCGGCTCCATAACAGATGGTCTTTAATCACTGTGCCACCTGACTTTTCTCTTTCTCTCCCAGAGAGTAAAATTTAACGCTTTACAGCCAGGCTCACACCTTACAGTGTTTAAGCCAAGAGACTCTGTCACCACGGCTGAAGTCCGTATGCCTTCACCCCGTTAGGCACTGACCCGTTAGGGTGGAGACCCGTCCCCCCAGAAAAGGGTCTGCGTGAACTAGTCCCGGCCGTGGCCACGGTCTTCCAACGGGTTCCTCCGTCACGGGCCGGCCACCGTTCTGGTCTATTGGCATCCGGCTTTCGAAGGACCAAGATGTCAGAGTTGTAATCTGTAAAAAAAGCAACTCAGTTAACTAACATAAAGAATGATCACGCTAGAGACTGAATTTCATTTCCTGATTAGGGAGAGCTAGCTCTGAAGGGCCCGCCCACTCTGCTCCTGAATTTATTTACACACAAACATATTACAAAACAATATACAAGGCACAGCTGCGTTTCTTCAGTCAATTCATATTTGTATTACTTCGCACCTGGAAGGCACCCTGTTGTCTTGCTCAGACAGATAGTAATTGTTCTTCAAATTGAAACATTACAGCGCCAGCCTCAAACTAGTGTACAGGCTGTGTTATTCTTTCCTCAAGGCCGAAATATGAATCTGTGCTCGACAAAAACATAGCTCTAGTAAAACAGTCTGTGCATTAATTAAGCAAAAGGACAAATGTTATTTTTCTCATGGGAGCAGTTGTAATGATTACTTCAACAGTTCAGTGTATATTTCTGCTTTGACAATGAGTAATTATTTAGAAGAATAATGGTGCATGAACTCTCACACATGCATATATGTACGAGGTCTATTAGAAAAGTATCCGACCTTATTAGGTCAGATACACGGAGGGATGCGCCACCGTGCCGCTCATGGCGCGGCACAAAACCACCTCCATGTTGGTCTCACAGGACGGGTTTCAGACGGCTTTTCAGTCGTGTGACTATCCGAGAAATTGTGCATGAGCTGGACATGCCCCAACATGTCCTGTGAGGCTTCATCACGGCATTGCTTTGCGCCATGCGGCTCCACCGCAACGTGCGGAATTCCTCCGCACGTCTGTCTCAATGTGCCGAAAAAGTGCTGATGTCCACGTCTTCCGCAATTCCTGTGCTAGTCAGACGACGTCCCGGATCAACAGAGCGTCCAGTTTGGAAATGAACGGCACATTCCACTGTTACAGGAGTTTTTGTCATGGAAAGAGGAGCGGAGGAATGCACCACCGTGCCGCTCATGGCGCGGCACAAAACCACCTCCGTGTTGGTCTGCATGGCACAAAGCAATGCAGTGATGAAGCCTCACAGGACATATTGGGGCATGTCCAGCTCATGCACAATTTCTCGGATAGTCACACGACTGAAAAGCCGTCTGAAACCCATCCTGTGAGACCAACACGGAGGTGGTTTTGTGCCGCGCCATGAGCGGCATGGTGGCGCATCCCTCCGCTCCTCTTTCCATGAAAAAAACTCCTGTAACAGTGGAATGTGCCGAAAAAGTACTGATGTCCACGTCTTCTGCCATTGTTGTGTAAGTCAGACGACGTCCCGGATCAACAAAGCCTTCACGTTGGAAATGATCTGGTTGTTTCAGCCTGTCGATCGGCGCTCGGAGTGCGCCGCGCTCTCAGACGCTGTGGGCAGTCTTTAAACCGGCTGGAGCACTCCTTAATCTGTGTAATCCCCATAAAATCATCGCTGAAAACCATCTGAATTTTCCGAATGGTGTCCACCTGGAGGTCTCTCACAGTTTCTGGAAAAATTTGATGCAGCAAAGCTCCAAATCGTTTAGACATTTTATTCGCAATAAAAATCTGACGAGGGGGGTGGACCACTGCTCACCCAAAGCCTGCTCACAGGCGAATGACGCAACCGACAGGCGTGAAAAAACTCACGCATGCGCACGAAGGTTCAAGCTTGGCTGATGAAATCACACGTGATTCAAATCCATATGGTTTTTGAAAAAAATAAAAAGGTTGGATACTTTTCTAACAGACCTCGTATTTCTGCTTTGACAGTGAGTGATTATTTAGAAGAATAATGGTGCATGAACTCTCACACATGCATATATGTATATATGGAAAACAGAGAACAGAATCAAAAACAAGATCAAAGGCAGTACATCAAAGTAAAGACATTAATATTTGATAATATTGCTAATATATAGAAAACCCTGTCACCCTGGCAACTTGAAATACCATTCATTGGATCTAAGTACTATCACTATCTTTATGTTTTGAAGAGTGGACTTTTTTCAAAACAGCAGAGACGCAATTACACACCACATATTTGTTCATGTTATGTACAAACTCAATTATAATGTTCTAAATATGTGAATTGGAATGTTGTCCTTTTTTCCTGTTGCAAATTTATGCATACAAAGGCTTCTAAATCTGAGATCCCAAATGAGTCATGTTTAATATGTAAATAATTTTGCTGTAACTTTAATAATTTTAAGATTAAAGGCATAATTCCCCCCTCCCCCCCAAAAAACGTCAGTTGCAACAAATAAAGTTGCAAACATCAAAATAAGAAGTTAGACAATGTTATTTTAGTGATCTCAATCCAGTTATGTTTGGATTTTTACAAGTCAGAATAAGACTGCTAAGCTTGAGTTTGAACAAAATAATTTGAGAAATTGAGTCCCTAGATCATAAACTGTATTATTCCTTTTGCAATTATAAGATTATGCTTTTAACCAGACTATACACCAGACCATAGCTTTGTGTAATATTAATGCCTACATCAGTAAGTTAATGGTGGCCATTTTTTCTTATAGAGAATTTATGTTGTAGTGGAATGGAGAAGGTTGTAAAACATGAAAACAGATCAGATCTAGGCTCAGGTTTCCCATGTGCCTTCTGGCAAACTGCAGCTGAAAATGTGCATGTTCTGTTAAAGAAAATCCTCCTCTATAGCACGTCATAATAAAGCTGTATAACTGATGATGCAATAGTCAAAAGTTGTACAGTTTCTTCAACCTCAACCACAGAAGCCTATAACTCCTACAGAGTTGTCTGGGTGTCTTAGTGGCTTCCCTCACTAGTTAACATGAGACAAACCATATACTCTGTGGTCTTGCTCAGACAGATAGTAATTGTTCTTCAAATTGAAACATTACAGCGCCAGCCTCGAACTAATGTACAGGCTGTGTTATTCTTTCCTCAAGGCCGAAATATTAATCTGTGCTTGACAAAAACATAGCTCTAGTAAAACAGTATGCGCATTCATTAAGCAAAAGGACAAATGTTACTTTTCTCATGGGAGCAGTTGTAATGATTGATGATGATGATGCAATAGTCAAAAGTTGTACAGTTTCTCCAACCTCAACCACAGAAGCCTATAACTCCTACAGAGTTGTCTGGGTGTCTTAGTGGCTTCCCTCACTAGTTAACATGAGACAAACCAGATACCATTTAATATTGTTTTAAAGGTCTGTCTGTTACTTTCCCTTATGTGATTGGTTTAATGCATTTTTGATTTCTAGCTGCCTAACTGTGAAAAGGTTAAATTTGTCTGTTTTTATGTAAAGCTTGGGGTTTGTAAGGGATCAGCACTTGATTCGAAGTAATTAGATTTTAAAAATCAATACATTTTAAGATGAGATTATTAAGTGAAGAATACACACTGCAGTGTTTGCAACAAATAAATAGTTAAATGTAAAATTTTCACCTGAGATACATTTCATTATATAAAAATTGTTCAATTATATCAATGCCAAAAGTTAATCAACATGAAATGGTCTTCTAAGGTCATTTTCAACAAAGTGCTTACAATTTTCTGACACCCTTTTTCTCCCCCACCCTACTGATTCTTTGTTCATGAAATGCCCCTGTTGCCAGAAAAGCACTTACTTCTGAATTTACCCTGTGGATAGCAATGCTCCTGACCCTGGCACTTTTTGTTGTGTGGGCCGCTGAAGAGGAGGTACTGCTGGCCCACCAAAAGAGGGCGCCCTGCCTGAAGTGCGGGCTTCAGGCACGAGAGGGCGCTGCCGCCCCGCAGAAGCAACAGGGAGTGACAGCTGTCACCCATCATCATCGCCAGCTGTCACTCACCACCACCATAAAAGCCAGGCAGCATCTCCAACGAACCCCCCCACCGTCCCCTGAAGCATACATAAGTCCCCCGGAACCGTACGGAGGTTGTGTAGAGACGTGCGCAGACTTCTTAATGCAGTGTTCGCTCGTCTTTGCACAGCGTCCCGTCATGTACGCGTTGGACTCAAGCCGGGTGGCTTATGTTATTAATTTGCTTCGAGGTGAGGCATGCACCTGGGCTACAGCGCTTTGGGAGCAGAATTCACGGCTCCTAACGGTGTATACTGAGTTTGTGAGGGAGTTCAGACTGGTGTTCGATCACCCACATAGAGGCGAGACCGCTTCAACAGTGCTGCTGTCTATGAGACAGGGGCGTCGGAGTGCAGCCGAGTATGCAGTCGACTTCCGCATTGCGGCTGCGAGAACCGGCTGGAATGCTGTTGTGCTCCGCGCCGCCTTTGTAAACGGACTGTCTCTGGTCCTAAAGGAGCATCTGGTGGCTAAGGACGAGCCGCGGGATTTAGACGGGCTTATCGACCTGGTTATACGATTAGACAACCGGTTAGAAGAACGCCGTCGGGAGCGAGACTAAAGACGTGGCTGGGCACGCGCCGTCCCTCCTCCTTCCGGGTCCGAAAAGGTTCCGCCCTCCCCACGCTCCACAGCCTCAGCGCTCCGTGTGGCAACAGCTCCCCCTGCTGACGTTGCTAGGGAAACGAGCAGGGCCAAGATTACATCAGATGATAGATTGAGGAGGCTGGCCCGCGGGGAGTGTTTTCTCTGTGGCTCAAAAGAGCACATTCAGAAAAACTGCCCCAAACGGCCAAAATGACAACACCCGCCTTTAGAGACTGGGCTAAGGGTGGGTCATAACATTCACGTAGGACAAACACGCATATCGGCACGTCTCCCAGTAACAATCCTGTGTGGGGATTTAACCCTTCAAGCCCCAGCACTGGTGGACACCGGGTCAGAAGGGAATCTGCTGGACAGCAGATGGGCTAGGGAAGTGGGGCTCCCTCTGGTGGCGCTTCCTTCACCACCAGCACTAGATGGCACCCTTCTTCCTCTAATCACACACAAGACACAGCCAGTAATCCTGGTTGTGTCCAGGAATCATCGGGAGGAGATTGAGTTCTATGTAACTCCTTCTACCTCCTGCGTGATTTTGGGCGTTCCATGGA
Source organism: Thalassophryne amazonica (assembly GCF_902500255.1). NCBI lineage: Eukaryota > Metazoa > Chordata > Actinopteri > Batrachoidiformes > Batrachoididae > Thalassophryne > Thalassophryne amazonica. The sequence continues at coordinate 29,651,885 of NC_047112.1, read as the reverse complement.
TGATTAAACACAATCCCCGGATTGATTGGCCATCTGGGGTTGTGGCTCAGTGGAGTGAAACCTGCCACCGGGAGTGTTTAGGATCCTCGGTTCCCCCCGGTTTGACTGCTAACGAGGAGGTTAAAGTCCTCCCAATCTGACGGCGGTGCCTGAGGAGTACCACGATCTTGCTGACGTCTTCAGCAAAGATCTGGCACTCTCTCTTCCCCCGCACCGGACGTACGATTGTGCCATTGATTTGATCCCGGGCGTTGAGTACCCGTCCAGCAGGCTGTACAACCTCTCACGTCCAGAGCGCGAATCAGTGGAGACCTACATCCGGGACTCGTTGGCTGCCGGGCTGATCTGGAACTCCACCTCCCCGATGGGTGCTGGTTTCTTTTTTGTGGGTAAGAAGGACGGCGGACTCCGTCCATGCATTGATTACAGGGGACTGAATGAAATTACAGTTCGCAACCGATACCCGTTACCCCTGTTGGATTCAGTGTTCACGCCCCTGCATGGAGCCAAAATCTTTACGAAACTGGATCTTTAGGGGTGCATCTGGAAAGTATTCACAGCACTTCACTTTTTCCACATTTTTTTATGTTACAGCTTATTCCAAAATGGAATAAATTAATTTGTTTCCCCTCAAAATTCTACTCGCTACACCCCATACTGACAACATGAAAAAAGTTTTTTTGAATTTTTGCAAATTTCTTTAAAATAAAAAACTAAGAAATGACGTGTACATAAGTATTCACACCCTTTGCTCAATACTTTGTTGATGAGCCTTTGGCAGCAATTACAGCCTCAAGTCTTCTTGAATATGAAGCCACAAGCTTGGTGCACCTACCTTTGGGCAGTTTTGTCCATTCCTCTTTGCAGTACCTCTCAATCTCCATCAGGTTGGATGGGGAGCGCTGGTGCACAGCCATTTTCAGATCTCTCCAGAGATGTTCAATCAGATTCAGGTCTGGACTCTGGCTGGGCCACTCAAGGACATTCACAGAGTTGTCCTGAAACCACTCTTGTGATATCTTGTGTTTTGGGTCATTGTCCAATATATTTATTTATTTTGTCTGTTCTTACTCTTTAATGCATTTTATCAATATCTTGTTTTTATATTGCTGTCAAATGTCACTGTACAGATGTTATAAATGTTTACATGGGGTATTTAGGGGTTATTTATTGCACTGGTTGCTCTTTTTAACTACGCATGTGGATGCTCCAGGCGTAATTTTGTTGTTCTTTGTGCCAATGACAATAAATGCTTGAATCTCTCTGAATTGTCCTACTGAAAAATGAACCATCGCCCCAGTCTGAGGTCAAGAGTGCTCTGGAGCAGGTTTTCATCCAGGATGTCTCTGTACATTGCTGCATTCATCTTTCCCTCAATCCTGACTAGTCTCCCAGTTCCTGCTGCTGAAAAACATCCCCACAGGATGATTCTGCCACCACCATGCTTCACTGTAGGGATGGCGCCTGATCTCTTCCAAACATGACGCCTGACATTCACACCAAAGAATTCGATTTTTGTCTCATCAGACCAGAGAATTTTGTTTCCCATGGTCTGAGAGTCCTTCAGGTGTCTTCTAGCGCACATGAGAGAAGGATTTATTTCAGTGCCTGTTTGCAGTATTCCAGATAGTTCTTAATTTCCGTGGGGTGTTATGTGCCCGGGGCTATTTATTTTGTGATTGTTGTTAAATTATACTAAATGATGACACACCTAATTACTTTTCAGACAGTACATTTGTTGAACTCCGGACAGTTACAAGACATTATGCTGTCATAATAAAGAGGATGAGCTGAAAACAATGATACTCACAAATAGATATGCCATGAAATTGGCAGGTTTAACGTCTGCAGTGTGCAAGTGTGGCTGCACATTTTTGTTGGATTTTTAATTTTTTTATTATTATTTATTTATTTAGCATCTTTCTGAAAATGGGTTTAAAAAACTTGTGTTCCTAAGATTTGTTTTTACCTGTGTCACCTAAGGCAGAGCAGGCATAGGAACTGTGGTTGCTGTGTGTGCAATATCTTTATCAAGACTATGCAATATCTTGATCAGTGCCTTAGTGCAATGATCCTGTGTACCAAGGACAAATATGGTACACAGGATCATTGCACTAAGACGTTATACAAAAAAAATTGGAGTTCAACTGAACTGACATAATGCACAGACAAAAAGTAAAGATTGTTTAATGAAGAATGGGATGAATAAACATGCCAACAAGAGCTCTTCAGCTTCATGTTTGATGTGATGATTGTAAAAGAACCTAACAGTAGAAGAGAAGATGTTTCATAAAAACAGCAGTCAGTGGTCAGTATGTATCGTTAGTGGACAGAGAAGCAGTCAGAAGGAGAGAAGAAAGAGAAAGGTCCTTCAGGCAGCTGACAGACAAACAGACTGAGTGGGAGGTCCCTGGGCTCATCGCCAATGCATGGTGTCCTGCATTAGCACTTCTGCCATCCCGCAAGAGAAAGACAGAGACAGAAAGAGAACCTTGTCGGATGAAAGTCTTCTATCCATCCATCCATTATTCATCAGTGAATTAGATTTCACCTCAATGAAGTGGTGGGGGAGAAGAAAGGGAAGGAGGCGGAATCGAAGAAGAAATACAGGTTGATTTAGAGGAGATGGGATATGGATTGCAAGTACTGTGGCGATAAGAAGAGGTGAGGAGTACAGATGAGGATATGCTTCCAGAAAAGATAGTATTTTTAGATTTGGGATATTTGACAGACATCGGGGAGGTTGTGTTTACACTGGATCAAATGCTGCTTTTGCAAAAGGGGGATGTGAAGATAGAGGAGTGGGTTTGGTGGGGCTGAGGTACAATTGGGGGACAGGGGATAAGGGGTGTGTATGGCAGGGAGGAGACGTGACAGATCAAGGGGAGAGGTGAAGGTGAGATCAATAGTGCTCACAGGGGTAATGGTTGCACTGGAGCCCTCTGAGGTCTGAAGTGTAGAAACACTCTAGGGGTTTCTCTGGGGGTCACTCTGGGGGGATCTGTATCGAGGGATGCTCCTGAATGTATTTATTTTTTCTTTTTGCTTGGGGGGTATAATGGGATAACCCTGTCCATCTGTCCACGAATCTTGAAAGCGTAACTTGTCCTCAACAGTTTGCTGGATTTCAATGTTATTTCCTCACAACAGTTTTATGTAATAGCTGAGGCTCACTGATTCCGGTGTTTATCCCAAAATTGAAGGATGGATTGGATGAAAGTCTAACCACTCCCAGGACCAGACTAGTTTTATGGGGCTATTGCACAGAACACTGTTCCTTCTCATTTAATCCTGAATAACAAATCCGGGCATGTTTTGAAGCATCATAGTAACTTCTTGATCCATCTTTGTCAATCTTGAACAAACTTGGTATATGTAGTAGTTACGGCCATCATCTGCAACAGCAGTGAAATTGGGGTCAAATTTTCAAACTGTTCAAAAATTTCATCCCAATTGGAAAAATCTTTGTTAGTGTTGGGTAATTTCTGGGTGTTCCTAGTCGTAACAGCTTCCATCATGTTTGAACGTCTTTAAATTCACGATTCCTAGTGAGTACGGCTTGTAACGTGTTTGATCATATTCCATAAAGGTAAAAAAAATCAAGTTGAAGCAGCGTTTCTTGTGGTTTTGGTTTTGTTTTTGGGACTTCTATTAAAACACTATGTTTCTTCAGCCACGACAAGGAACTAAAGAATTTCAGACATTGTTTTTCCAAAGTCAGGACACTTTATGTGGATAAACTTTAGTCAGGCTGTGATGATGAATCCAACTGAAATGAACAGGTAAGATTAAGACTTTGTATTTACTCCATGTGTGAATGGTTTTAATATTTGAAACAATATGAACTGTTCATATGACTGCAGCTTTCAGTTGTTGACCCAATCAATAGACAACATCAATGGACGTATTTCAACTTATGAGTAACTTACAAGTAACGTGTGTCAACAATTGCATAGCTTACCTACAAGTTATGGCCTGCCTGTGTGGGACGTATCACCCACATGCTGGCATGTGCCTAAAATACTGTACATGCCCAAACGTTTTTGACAAATTTGCCATACCACGCTGTATACCAGCGTGCTTCAATGTGCTCTTAACTTATACAAAACTTAACCATAACTTATTAGACATATGCCATCATATTCTGCGTATTTTTCATACGTCGGCAAACGTAGGCTAAATCGTCAAGGTGTGACAGGCCTATTACACAGGTCATTCCTAATCCAAAGCTGGTTAGACTGAGTCATTGCAGGTGAAATGTCTCGTCCAAGAACATAAATAGGTCCTGGTAGCTCAACTCCTTATCCCACTGAGTTACAGCGAGCTATACAGAAGATATGAAGGTATGAAAATGTGCATAAAAGAAAACAATTGCAGTCTAATGTCTGCAAGGGGTGGTAGTTGATCTTGAGTTGTTTTTGATACATTTTATTTGTCAGTTGTACAAGTATGTGCAAAGGTTACAGGTGTGTTAATTCAGATGTTTCACCACAAAAGATTAACTACCACCGATAATGCAAGTAATGATTGTGCTACTGTGGGGGCAGGTGGTGGGGTATCATTTTGTGAGCTTGATCACAGCACTTTAGTTTTTGATTAGGAATCATATGGTATGCTTTTTTTTTAGTCTTGGCAATTTTTCTGAACCATAATGTCACCTCTGTTATGAGGCAGTTTATTTGGATTAACCATCAATGAACAGTCTTGGCTGTCAGCCAGGAGGTCAGTCAGATTCTGTCCAAGTAACATTCAGTCGAAACGCATTCCAGCATTCCCACAAGGCCTTATTTATTTTTGACGAAGTTGTTCTTATTTAATTGAAGAGCCTTAAAGATTCAGAGGTCATGCACAGTTATGTTTGTCTATTTTTCAAAGCGGTCTGACAGACAGAAAATTACTGAGGTAATGTCAGTTAAAAGTGTAACCTTATCTTTGCTCTGTAATTTGATGTTTTTATCCTCTCACACTGCTGTTCTGTGCTGCGTTTTCATAACGAACACCTGCACACACTTATCCATGCATACAGAGATGCTCATAAGTGCACACAGGCACATAAGGAGGAAGGACGTGGGTGTGATTGTGCGCTATAGGTGATGGCGAGAGTGCCATATGCTGAGCTGCTTCTGCATCTTAGGGATGTGTGTGTGTGTGTGTGTGTGTGTGTGTGTGTGTGTGTGTGTGTGTGTGTGTGTGTGTGTGTGTGTGTGTGTGTGTGTGTGTGTGTGTGTGTGTGTGTGTGTGTGTGTTTCATCACAATAATTATGCTCCCTCCAATGCAAAAAACAACAACAACAAACACTATGGCTGTCAAAGTAATGACTTAATTTAGATTCATTAATTACAGCACCTATAATGCATCAATTTTTAAAATCTCAGTTAATCGCACTTTGATCCATTTTTGTTTGTAAAGAGTGTTGTTGCACATGCTTTTACATGGTTGCTTGCTTTTACATGGTTCTACATACGTGGGCAAAATTGTTGGTAATCCTCTATTTTATGTTCACGTTTTAACATATGGCCAGAAATAAATGCAACCAAAGCAAGTTTGTTTCATCAAAATATTTTAAACCCTTAAGCCCTAGAGCCTATTTCACCAAAATCACATACCCAAACATTATGATTTATTTCTCAGCTTATACAAGGTCAAAAATGCAAAAGTTTGGATCAGCTAAAAGACAGGCCCTAGGGGATGTTGTAGATGCAAAAAAAAAAAAAAAAATTGAAAGTAAATAATACTTGGTAGGAGTAAATGAGGGTTTTTTTTTTTCCCAAAAAATGAATTCCGATTTATGTCTTTATTTGCTTGGCGTTTCAGCTGTGGTTAGTTGATATGTGATTGAAGTGGATACTTTTGTAGCAGAGACTTCGCTTGACATTTTGATGTATAATAAGTGTATGTTGGTGTCAGCATTGGTTAGTTATGAGTGTTCAAATGTTCCAAAACAGGGCAAGTCCCCAAATTTGGGGACTCTAGGGTTTAAGAGGTTAAAAACGCTCAAAGTTATTTAGCAACAACAACAAAACAAAATGCTGTCGTACAGCGAAACAAAAAATCCTGTCATAAAATGTTTGGCACAATTATTGGCACCCTTTGATGAATTTATTAAATTTAGTAAATCATCACTTTTGCTGCCAGTTTTCTTTAGATGAGTCAGGGGGTGAATACATGAACGTTTCCAAGTCACTGAATATGTCTTGGACATTCGGGGTGCCCAAGTTCAGTCCTCGAGATCTACCTTCCTGACACTCTTAGTTGTCTCCCTGTTCCAACACACGTGAATCCAATGAAAGGCTCATTAAAAACCTGCTAACGAGTCTTTCATTGGATTCAGGTGTGTTGGAACAGGGAGACAACTAAGAGTGTTAGGAAGGTAGATCTTGAGGACCGAACTTGGGCACCCCTGAATCAATCTTTAAGAAATATGAACAGTATGGTACTGTGTGGTAAATCTGTCTGGAGAAGGCAGTACTCAAAAACTGAGCAATCTATGAATTTTGCTGCAAGAAAATAATAATAATTTATAAAATCTACATTAAATATATTTCTGTAATCGCTTTTAATAAAAGTGGAATTTTTGTTAAATTTCTGCGTTTTTGAGTCTCATTTTTGCACTATATGTGCAAAAATTATGATGAATTTAAATTAATGAATTGCAAAGCTTGTAATCAATTAGATATATTTTTGTAATTGCCTAACAATACTAAAAAATATATATCCAATGTAATCTCAAAAAAGTATTTTTTGTTAAACTGTTGTGAGGAAATGATAAACAAACAGAACTCTGCTATTTCTCTGTGTGCAACATTTAAAACTAGTTCAGATTAATTTGCTTCACAGCAATTGATGTGTGCCTTTGTTTTTTTCTGGTTAATACACCTGACTGTCTGTTGGTTTTGGTGTCATGGTTTGTTTGTATTTCTCAGGGGCTATATGATAAATTGGAATAAATTCTTCCTTTGTCATCACTGCTGACATTGAATTTGACGTCTATGTCTATGGCACAGCTGGATCAAATGTTGGCTTGAATAAACAGCAGTTTTAACAGATTTATCTGCTGTGGGGATGGGCAAGACAAACTTAACAGTGTCAATGTATTTTATGGTATTTTGTGATAATAGCATAAATGACTATGAAAACAGTATCACTGAATATCTTTTTTGCCACGAATCAAAATACACTCAAGAGTTTTGCAATCACAACCATGAATGTAAAAATTAAAGTAAATCATGATCAAGTACTACATTATACAGTAAAAAATAGAATATGAATTTTATTCACAACTGAAAATTCCAGGATAAATGGAAACACCAACACTTGCAAAATGCCAGTGCCTCCAGCCATTCATTTCAGCATCTACTTCGCTGTAAGGGTCCTATCTCACTGGGCTGTGACTGTTGGAGAGAACAGGTGACTCCTGTTAACTCGCGCATGTGTAAGTCGCGATTCAGCTTTACTTGCAGTCGGTTTGTGGACCCCCAACATTTCGACTACGGTCTATTATACTGTGTAATTTTTTTAGTTAATTTTATTAACTCGTGGTTTCAGATAACTTGCAGTCCGATTTTGTGGACCCCAACATGCGTGAGTTAACGAGGATCACCCGTAATTGGAGATGCGAATTAGTGACCAAACATGTGAATGACTGACAAATTGGCAGTTGGTATCTGACTGAAATGGAACAAACAATACGTCAGCTCATGTTGTCCAAATATCAGCCATATATTGTGTGGACTCGGGGCGAAGATGTCCACATACACATCGCTTGATTGCTGCTTGAATGTTGCATGGAACCCTCATAAATGTTGAGCGCAGCCTTCACAGATGCAGAGATCTGCTGATTTGTGAGCAAATGCCGTGTGGCACTCTCATAGATGTTTTACGCCACTTGCGGATGAAATGATGATACATGTGCACACAAAGCATTCAGCGGTTCTGCTATTATCTTGCTATAATGTGAATAGACGCCGTGGAAATCCCCCTGACTAAACCCAGTAAGGAACAGCCCTGTAAATACAGGTAAACTTAATTTACTCGCGTTCACATAAGTAACATTTTGGCTTTACTCACAGTCGATTTGTGGACCCTGAAAATTTAGACTACTATATAAAATTCAGTTTTGATTTGTCCAGTTTTGAGAGGGATCGTCAGTGTGGACGATTCTGGATGATAATTTCTTCTTCCTCTGACTGCTGCATGTCATCGATGAGGGCTTTGTCAGTGTGGACGATTCAAAGTTTTTGGATGTAACCTTCTTTAGATCCTTACTGCTGATTCAGATTGGGCCGGAATTTACACATGCACCCACCGCACATGCGGCAGGCGCGTGTGTGGAGGGCACAAGTGTAGCGGATGTGTGTGTGTAAATTCCAGGCCCAAATTCCTGTGGGACTTCTTTCATTCATTCATTCAATTTCGGAAGGATCACTGAGCTGAACCGGGGGAGAGGGGGTTGTACAGGTCACAGATCAGGTATGATCAGGTATGATCCATCCTTGTATGTGAGAACTTCTGATTCTACCACTATTGCAAATGCGTTGATACTATTGGTTTCTGTCGTCGTTGCTCAGTGTTGAAGAACCACACACACAGTACTGCTGTTGGGTGTATGGGAAGATATCTTGTAGCTGTAGGCAATACCACATGGGATATGAGTCTCCTACCTGTAGTTAGTGTTGGGCACAGCTCACTGAATAACTGGTTCTGATAGCCACTAATCTGATTAAATAAAAGTTAACTGCGATAAGACTTGAATTGGTAACTATAGATGGGGGAGCCGCTGATAAATCATAGTGTCCTCCAAAATCATGTTATTCTATAATTATTTGCAAATACATTTAATTTTTTTTACAACTAATTGATGACATAAAAATGCATAGAAATAATTCAGTGGCCTAAATGATTTATATAAATTTTCTGTTGTTGCACAGACTACAGCAGTTTTGCCCAAAACATATTCAGATATTATTTTCGCTTCAAGTGATGAAACATAATAAAAAATATGTTGAACAGCTAAGACACACTCACACACTGATGTCAGGGTGCTGCCGTACAAGGTGCTTACTACACACAAGGAGCAACTTGGGTATTAAGGACCTTGCCCAAGGGCTCTTAGTGATTTTCCAGCCTGATGGGGGCTTGAACCGAGAATTCTGTGGTCTCAGGCCCACTGCTTATCTACTAGACCATCGCCTCCCCAACCTGATGTAAAACCTGACCAGAGCGCTCATTGACCATCAGTCAAAATTGAAAAATATTGATAACAAAAAAAAAAGGATTAAATTTTTTAATGTGTATTTTACTAATAGTTTTAGATAAGAGAAAACAGATCAAGTCGAAATGGGATTGTTGGTTTTTCCTCTCATGCTGCCAGGAAACAGTTGTCTTATAGTGCACTTTTAAAGCCGCCCCATCAGTCGCAGGATCCAATCACTGTCAGATTTCCAGGAAACGAATATCCCAGTCCATTAAAAGACTTCCGCAGAGGATGGTACACTGTATCCTCACTCCTCCAGGAAATATCATCTGTCCTCCATCCTCTGAGTATAAGTAAGGCAAATGGACTATCCCTCATGAAGGTAGATTGGATCGATTTCTGTGTCACCCAAGGACAAAAGCCTGAGAAACGATGGAATACGACCTTTGGAATGCAGCCATGATTTCTGGTCTGAGAGATGTTCTTCCCTCTTCCCTGCTTTATTTTATGCCTGTTTTACACCAGAAGGGTTGTGTGCACGTGGGGGCTGAGCCAGTTAGCTGGTGCAACTCATACATACATACTCATACAATGTTATTCCGCGAGTGTTTCAGGTGCGTATCTGTTGCTTTGCTGCTACAGATGGCTCAGTCCTTCCACATCATTGGTCTTTCATTACGGCTTTACGCTATAGCTTCTGTGAAATCACGGTTTCTAAAACTGGAAGTAGTTTTAGAGGGCGTTACTCAGCTTGTGTGTGTGTGTGTGTGTATGTGTATGTGTGTGTGTGTGTGTGCACTGGTATGCAGTGTAATTTTTTTTTTTGGGGGGGGGGGTGTTACTGTCCAATAGGCTGCTAACCCTATGTCGTGGCACAGCGTCCATCGTAGTCGTCAGCCTCGGCGTCTGTTTATTGCAATATCGGGGAGGTGATGGTCTAGTGGTTAAGTTGTTGGGCTTGAGACCAGAAGATCCTTGGTTCAAATCCCCACCTGACTGGAAAATCACTAAGGGCCCTTGGGCAAGGTCTTTACTCCCCTATTGCTCCCGGTGTGTAGTGAGCGCCTTGTATGGCAGCACCCTGACATTGGGTGAATGTGAGGTATAATTGTAAAACACTTTGATCGTCTAATGCAGATGGAAAAGCGCTATATAAATGCAGTCCATTTACCATTTATTTCATAAACTGTCTGATAATTTTTTTCTAATTTGTCAAGGGTGTAATATGGGTCATTGACATTGTTCCCGGATAAAAATCATATTCATGGATTCATGCGTTTGAAAATGGTGGCCATTTTTATGCTGAAAATGGCCATTTTGAGCACTTAAAGCAATTTCATCAAAAACTGTCTGATAACGTTTTTGTAATTTGTCAAGGACATAACATGGGTCATTGACATATTTCACATCAAAAAATTATAGTCATTATTTGGAAATGGCAGTCATTTTTATTATGAAAACATCCAGTTTGGGTATTTGGATCAAATTTTCTCAAAAACTGTCCAATAACTTTTCCTTTAATTTAACAAGGGCAGAATATTGGTCATTGACATTGTTCACATCCCAGAATTATTTGTGTAGATTAATTTATTTGGAAATGGCAGGCATTTTTATTATGAAAACATCCATTTTGGGTATTTGCACCTAATTTTCTCAAAAACTGTCCAGCAACTTTTCTTTTAATTTAACAAGGGCGCAATATTGGTCACTGACATTGTTCCTGTCCCAAAATTATTTGTGTAGATTAGTTCATTTGGAAATGGCAGCCATTTTATGCTGAAAATGGCCATTTTGAGCACTTAAAGCAGTTTCTCTGATAACATTTTTCTAATTTGTCAAGGGCATAACATGGGTCGTTGACATATTTCACATCAAAAAATTATACATTCATTTATTTGGAAATGGCAGCCATTTTTATTATCAAAATATCCAGTTTGGGTATTTGGACCAATCTTTCTCAAAAACTGTCCAATAACGTTTCCTTTAAGTTAACTAGGGCAGAATATTGGTCACTGACATTGTTCCCGTCCCAAAATTATTTGTGTAGATTAGTTCATTTGGAAATGGCAGACATTTTATGCTGAAAATGGCCATTTTGCCTTGGGCTTTAATTGAGCCGGTATCCCACAGGGTCCTTGGCACTCTAGTTTGGGGGATTGACAGTCACCTGTGTGTCAACATGTTTTTAGTCCTCACCATAGACCCGGCAGCAGTGGATCTATTTCAGATGTGGTGTTGGATGGGAACGTTTTTCTGGCAGTCTGATTTTAACTTGAGTCTGGCCCCATGGAGTGGCAGTGCCACTGTGCACCTGACTGGACTTGTATGTGTGTGCATGTGTGTGTCTGTTAAGGGTGCATTTTAGAGGTCGCATGTATTTGTGGCCTTGCATTTTCCTACTTGTGTCCAAATGAGAGAGATGCTCTAAGAGGCAATGAGAAAGCTGTGAGGAAAACGAAGAAGAGCAGGCTGAGTTTGAAGATGAATGAAAGGCGATGGGGAGGGGTGACTTTGGTGGTAATTGGAGGACAAGAAACTAAATCCTCAGGGATCCTCTTTTTGCAAACATTGCTACTCACATGCCACATATGGGAAAGAAAAGAAAACCCTTCAGGCGAGCGAGACACAGGCTGCATTTAAAAATATGTATTCAATCAATTTGGGTAAATTTTACATTTTAACTGTTTTCCAAAGAAAGAAGCAATAAACGGGTAGAAAACTTGAGGTCAGAGGATAATTTCATCAGAATAATATTGGTCTAGATGTGATTTCTCTTCTCAGTTATCACCTTCTAATCAAAGAGCAAAGAGTGTGTGAGAGAGCGAGACTATCAATAATTCACAGCTGTTGTTCCCTTCAGGACAGTTTGCCTGTTTTTATATTAAATTATGAATTATTAATGGAGTTTGAGATTAAAAATATCATGAAGCTCCTGTTGATTCTGAGATTTCACAAGCTGCCTTGGACTAGCAGGAGCCCAGATGCCACAGATAAGTAGATGGGGAGTGAATGTAAATTAGTGTTTATTTGTTTCTGGCATCTTAGAAGAAATTCGAGAGAAAAGTCTGAAGTTTGCTGTCACTAATGGTTAAGTCATCATATCAGGATGATTCAGTTTCTAATGAGGGACGGACTGAGACCATGTTTGCGTTAACAAGTATGATTCTTCATATATGAGTGTTTGCTGAGTTTGAATACTGAGTAACTTGGTACTTCTACAAACATTACCATTCCCTAAAATGGAACGACTTCAAACAGTGTGTCTTTAGTAAAAATTACAGGCTCTGATCGATAAAGGTGAGCAGCAGTAAACCTCCTACTTTTGGACCATGTTGGCATCTGTTAATACACAAAAGGACCATCCATAACATAAAATAAAAATGCCATGTCGATAATGCTGCTTGTGAGGCCTCGTTGCTAATCACAAGGTTTCAGTGGTCACTAAGGCCATTGTTTCTTGTATCAACAGGACGTTCACCTTTTTGATTTAACTCCTGAAATCCTTCAAAAGCAAACCTCTCACAGATTTACTAGAGCAGGTCTTGCAAGCAACTTTACTTCTGCTGGACTTATTTTTGTTGCCTTTGTTTTAAAATATGTCCAAACTGATGACTTCATTCTAATTCTGCTTTTTTTTTTTCCTACAACCACTGTGAGGCTATTTAGAACAAGAGTAATATGTACTTGGCCTCATGAAGTTTTTTGGACTGATGCCTATCTGCCTATCTTGAGATTCCATTGTATGATGTGGAGGACAGCTCAACAGTGAACAATGGAGGTTGTCTTGCAGTGCACCATGGGAGTTTGGGGTTTTATGGTTTTAATGTTATTATTGTGGTTCATTAGTTAGTTTAACAGTGTTGTTAGTGTTTTTGTAGTTCAATTGGTTTAATCAGTTTAATTAAGTATCATGTTGCCATTACCATGAGTGAGAAGTGTAGTGCATTTGATGTCTTCTGCCACCTTCTCTTTGTGGGTGTGTAAAAAAAATTAAAAGCACCTGCTTTCAGCAGAATGTGGAAAGGGAAAAAGCTCTGGCTTGGTTTTTGTTGAGAAGTGGTGCCTGTGTACATATATGCATGTGTTTAACTTTGATCATGGACAAACTGGGCAGAGTTGACATTTGCCGTTTTGTATGCTTACGTATATAGTTTGGGTCAAGGATGAATGCTGCTAAAGCAGAATGTTGATAGGACTAATATTTTTAGAGAAACTACAGATATTGGTTAACAATCCTGACCAATGGCCGTTGATAATTACATTCTGGACTCAGATGCCATTGCAGCAGGGGGCAGTAAATCATCCATGTATTAAAAGCGTGTGTGTGCCATTTTATTTAGTGAATTTAATGTAAGTCCATAATATAATTGTAAATTTGTTAAAAAATACATGGATGACATAAGAAAGTGAAAATACTTCTTTCCATTATTGTCTACTGAAAAGTCAAATCACAAAATAGAAGTTATAATAAAATAAAATTATACTAATAATGCTGATAATAATAATAGTGTGTATATGATATCAAGAACCAAAACATTTATAAATAAATTAAGACAGTAAATTAACATTAAAAAATTATGTCATTAACAGGAAATAAAAGAGTTGAACTCTTCTTCTAAAATTTGTTGAGGTCTAAGGTCTAAGGTTCTAAAAACATTCTGGACTCACACGCCATTCCAACTCATTATAGAAACTTTGCAGAATTTATTACCATCCTTGAAAAATGTCAGGTACCTATTTTATAAACACTACCAAATCTAGAGCTCATGGATCCTCATGGTCAACACGCTAGTAATTCTTTGTTTGTTTAGAATAGTCAGCTCATTTGTCATTTCATTTACCAGAGATATGCACTTTAACCCCTTAACGCCCATCGTCGCATATATGCTACAATCTCTGATTCAAATATGCAACTTACCAAATTGACCTGTATGCCCATTGTCGCAAATTTGCAACATACCATCATTATTATTATAACATTATAACATAAAGTCATTACCAGAATACCCAATATTACTATCTAGTTTTTGTGCAAAAGTGAAATTAATAATCTCAACATTATTTACCATCTACTTAAAGGCAAAAACACACACAAAACATTTTTTATATACAGCTATATAAATTTGGGCGTTAAGGGGTTAAATGTGCAATAAAACACATTTTAAATATGCCCATAAGGATACCGGTGATGCAAGATGTCAACACACAAGAGTCCCCTGGCTCATTATGGCCTTGATCTTATCAAGAGAAAGCACCGCAATTACAATTGTGTTAATCAGGTTATCGATATTGATTGTCTGTTATTAGTTTTCTGTCTTTAACATAGTGCAACTCCAGCGCTTGCCAAAAGTATGCACTCTCCAAGTCCTCCAGTCTACTTATTGCAAGTTTGTGCTTGATGACCTTTTCTTTTGTGCAGGGCTTTTTATCTGAATTGACCTCTTGACTTTGAACCAGCTTCATTATCGTGGAAAGACACTCCTTTGTGTCTTTATAGTCGTAATAACAGTTACAGTCTGTTTTGCATTTTGTCCCCAGGGCAAACTGCGTGGCTTCTTCTTGACAAGTGCCATCTGATAATTAGGCCTCATAATCGCTCCATTAGTATGCAGCTCATCTGAGCAGAAAACAGCTTATTGCACCCGCAGTTTCAGTTACATTCCCTTTCTTTATATTTGATTATTGCAAATTTAAATCTAGGCCTTTTTTATCAAAAAGACTTTTGTAATACCTTAAAGGGCCCATCTCGCTCCAGTCAGCACTATCTTTAAAAAAATTATATACCAGATTATGAATCATTACTTCCAACTCTTTAACTGATGCGATGTACCTGATAAAAATAAAATTAGCCATATAGCGTCTGAAAAATTCAGAGCTATTTTTAGCCATAAAAGTGACATAACCTCAGGTGTTGACTATTAGCTGTCTAAAGGCCAGTCCACCTGTGTCCACTTCGTGACTTGCATCAGTACACATAGTTAATCCGGGCTGTTTTTGTCTCCAAATGTAATATAACTTTAATATGGTTTTAATATTGTTTTAATTTGGCTCTCAAATCAAATTCTTGTATTTTGCGATCAATAAATGTCCATCTCCACCTCTTTTTAACCTGCTGTGTCTTCAGAAAAATAAAATCCCATCTGCTGTTTCGCAGTTGTGAATCTCGTGCAGTCTTGTGGTCCGTGACTTACGTGAGTGGTCGATTTCAGCAAAGTTCCAATTTAGGGCTCAATGTAAACACAACTCGTGAAGTATGGACAACAAGACAACATCGGGGCACGGCAGAAGTCCATCACAGGTGCTACACCTCTTCTATACTCAACAAAAATATAAACGCAACACTTTTGGTTTTGCTCCCATTTTGTATGAGATGAACTCAAAGATCTAAAACTTTTTCCACATACACAGTATCACCATTTCCCTCAAATATTGTTCACAAACCAGTCTAAATCTGTGATAGTGAGCACTTCTCCTTTGCTGAGATAATCCATCCCACCTCACAGGTGTGCCATACCAAGATGCTGATTAGACACCATGATTAGTGCACAGGTGTGCCTTAGACTGTCCACAATAAAAGGCCACTCTGAAAGGTGCGGTTTTGTTTTATTGGGGGGGGGATACCAGTCAGTATCTGGTGTGACCACCATTTGCCTTATGCAGTGCAACACATCTCCTTCGCATCATCCATGAAGAAAACACCTCTCCAATGTGCCAAACGCCAGCGAATGTGAGCATTTGCCCACTCAAGTCGGTTACGACGACGAACTGGAGTCAGGTCGAGACACCGATGAGGACGCCGTGCATGCAGATGAGCTTCCCTGAGACGGTTTCTGACAGTTTGTGCAGAAATTCTTTGGTTATGCAAACCGATTGTTTCAGCAGCTGTCCGAGTGGCTGGTCACAGACGATCTTGGAGGTGAACATGCTGGATGTGGAGGTCCTGGGCTGGTGTGGTTACACGTGGTCTGCGGTTGTGAGGCTGGTTGGATGTACTGCCAAATTCTCTGAAACGACTTTGGAGACGGCTTATGGTAGAGACATGAACATTCAATACATGAGCAACAGCTCTGGTTGACATTCCTGCTGTCAGCATGCCAACTGCACGCTCCCTCAAATCTTGCGACATCTGTGGCATTGTGCTGTGTGATAAAACTGCACCTTTCAGAGTGGCCTTTTATTGTGGGCAGTCTAAGGCACACCTGTGCACTAATCATGGTGTCTAATCAGCATCTTGATATGGCACACCTGTGAGGTGGGATGGATTATCTCAGCAAAGGAGAAGTGCTCACTATCACAGATTTAGACTGGTTTGTGAACAATATTTGAGGGAAATGGTCATATTGTGTATGTGGAAAAAGTTTTAGATCTTTGAGTTCATCTCATACAAAATGGGAGCAAAACCAAAAGTGTTGCGTTTATATTTTTGTTGAGTCTCTCAACTTGGGAGAACGTCATCATCATAATCGCTTGAGAACCCGCTGAATCAACACCATCTACATCCTCGCTAGCCATTGTTTACATGCCTTTAAAACGCTGAAACTCTGCTGGCACCACGGTGCATTCTGGGAAGTTCATGAGGTTTATGGGAAATGTTAAAGCAGTGAATACGTCTCAATAAGACTGAGTAATAATGATCACACACTTTGAAAGCAGTGTCTGATTTCACTCTGTTGTATTTACACACAGAGCCATGTAGAACTCCACTGTGTGGTGCTGTGTTGTCTCCACAGGAAAACGACGTTCCTCTATAGAGTTTTTTGGATGTCTACTGGTAGCTTCGCTTAGCTTAGCCATTGGTTTATGCTGCGTTTACACATAGGCAGGACGCGTTACGAATGTCATATTTGGGTCATTCTTGGCACATTCCTGACATTCTTAACGGGATGTCACGCATCTGAATAGGTTTCTTAATAGTGCGTGTTGGTGCGTGATATTCGTGATTTTCGTGGAGCATGTTTTTGGCTGTCAAAAAGTGTTCCACCAATGTCACGCACCACCCTCATTTTGCCTCATGTCGTGGGGGTCACAACTGAACATGTTGATCCGTCTTGATTAGTGGTGATCCTTAATAGAGTGTGACAGCCTTCTTCTCTCATGTGCGCACAATTAAACCCTGCTGCACCCCATTCAGTTTCATTGCTGCAGTATGCTGATGAAGGACAGTGACGCCAAGTCGGCTAAGAGTTTTGTTCCAGTGCTCATCAGCGCAGTCCTGCAGGTGTTCCTGATGTTCCTGATTGTGCCTGATGTTTGGGAAAACATGCGAGACGAGAGCCACATGGAGCCACACATCTGGCTCTCTCCATCTCCTCCTCCTCTGTGTGTCACTCTATGGGACAGAGCCCAACTAAGCATGCAGTCACAAAGTTCTGCTGTGAATTTTGAGGAGCAAAGTGGAGCGATCTGAATTGTTCAGCAGCTGATGGATGAATATGGGTGTGTGTGTGGAGACAATTTGCCTCATTCACAACGTCACAGAACGTAATGATGGGCTGTTACGCCCAGTAGCGTGGAACAGCATGCAACAGTGCAGAACATTATTCTTGACTGTGCGTAATGGTTCCTGATAATTTGCCAGCAACGTGTGCCATTAATCATAACTAACAGGTTGCAGCAGTTCCTGAGAACACCTGACACCTCTGCCTCAAATCATTGTGATCAGTGGCCAAGAATCTATACTTCCTGGCATTCGTGACTTGTCGTCGTTATGTTTAAATGCAGTATTAGCTCAGCTTAGCCAATAACACAAAACGTAAGCTGATCCACGTCACGGTTCTCCTGTTACCAGTGATTACTCGTACGACTCCTCGGCATCCCACATGTAGCATCTTAGCTTAGTGCGACGCGACGGCACAAACCACAAACGTGACCAGTTCCTCTCTTTTGGGAGAGGAAACACATTTTAATGATTTTGATGTATTCACTGTCAAAGTACACAAAAACCACTGATTTCACACTAAAAAATTCTCTTTCCCCCTTATTTCGTAGGCATGACCTGAGATGATGTCAACAAAATTCATATTCCTTACAGCTTGAGGTTTCTGAGCGTTTATCAGAGGCAGATAAAATCAAGCTAATTTCCCCTTGTTTATGACTTAATTTCTGAGTATATGGCACCAAAAAATAAAACAAAATACATCAAAATTTCATAATTCTTTATTTATTTAGAATAATCAGCTCATTTGACATGTTATTTACTAGTGATGTGCCCTTTAAACTGTGGAGTTGTTCATATTGGAAACAATTATTTTAATAAAGCTATCTTGATGTATTTCCTAAGAAATTGAAACTTGTTGTAAGTCTGCAGTTCCTCTGGGGCCGATGCCATCGTGTACGATGGCTAAGACCAAGCTTTACTAAATAATAAATAACATTTTCATGATATGAGATAGAAACTTACGAAAAGTTAACTCTGCGGACTTTCGAGCCACCCATCAGCCATCTTTGTACTCCTCATAGAAGCTGTGTGATGACACGTGCAATGTGTGTCCAATCAGAATTGGTTCACCATCACATGGCTTTCCAAAATCCAATCGGAGGGCAGATTCACCTCACGCGAAAAGCCAAAGATCGTTTTCAGGAGTGATATGTTACTAGTTGGCCCGTCTGAATAGCCCCCTGGGTGCTCCAATGAGTACATACTATTGGTCTCTGTGCGCCCTGCGCCATTACGCACAGCGATCACTGAAAGCACACGGAGCAGACAGTGATCCTCTGATGACAATCTTACATGCTCAAACAAAGAGTGTGTAGCTATCAGGATTGCTCCACTAGTTTGCATGTGAATGTTACTGGATAACTCTGTTGCTTTTACCATGAAGACAAAAAAACTTATAAATCATTTTGTATATATTGTTCAAAATGTGCATTTCTGTTTATTGTTTGGACCTTTTTGTTGTACATTCTTTCACACAAGACCTCAATTTACCTTTATAAAGTGTCAAAACAGTTGTTTTGAATAAATGTGTGTGGAAAATTATTTTTCGCTTTACTTTTTCCTTCCTTATTTTTGATTGTAAACCTTTATTACACTTATAAAACACAACAAAAGCATATATATTATGAAAGCACAGATTGTCCTGAAAAAAGAGACATAAAACTTGATTGTGGGATGTAGGGAGAGCTGTTAACAGCAATAATAAAACATTTATGCCAGGCAGGTGAAATGTTCAAAAAAATGCCCTCGGACCCTAGAGGGTTAAGATGCTTCCAAAAGCGCAAAATCACTGCGATGAGGATGCTGGTGTCCATGTAGGCCCAGTGTTCATTTCTGTACCTTTTCTACATGCAGAAAATCACGCTGAACGTTCTGTACCACAGTTACCATGACGGCAGTGAAAGAGGCCAGAATCACTCGAGCCTTATTTTGTTTGTTCCTTGTGACATTCACGATCCAAACACAGCGTGCAGAACATAGCACCGAGGTGTTCGGGTGATTTTCAGCGGCGTCTTGTGAAGGTCTGCTGCTGCCTTATAAGAGCATTAACAGATATTGAGAAGGATCTGAACCTACGCTCGACAACATGGAAAAAACTCACAGTCTCAGTATGAAAGCTTTACTCACATATTGTTTGAAACCCACACCAGATTTAGAACTGTCACTTTGCCCACTGCACATGCAGATACTGGTTGCCAGGCTTTAAGAGGAGGATTCTTTTGTTTGGCTCATCATCTGCCACACATGCACACAATACAGTCTGAAACTACACAAATCTCCAGCAATAATTTGTGCAGTAATTGTGCAGAGGCAGGCCAAGAAGATGGATGGGAATTGAGACTGTACTGAAGACTGTATAAATATATTGAATCAATATATTTGTATCCTTACTGTTCAGCATGTGTCCCTTTGTAAAAAAAAACAAAAAAACAAAACACTTTTTGCCTCCTGCGTATAAAAATAATTCAAATAATGTGATTCTCTGGTACATTGAAGGTCAGTGTGCTGCTAATCAAATTGAGTCAGGAAATGGTTCCTAATGCGATATCACCAAGTATTGGGTTCCTTCACCCTGGGCATTTATTGTAAAGGTACAATGTAATCGTGTTAAGTCACTCATAAGTAAGAGTTACACTTATACAAATTGGAAATTCCAATGTGAACTTGCAAACAGAATTCACTTTGATAGTCCAGATTTTGCAGTAAATTTATTAACTTCTGGGGGGTCATTGAGTAAAAAGATGTCCAGTTGTCATAACAAAATCAGTGGGTGCTTTTAATTCCAAATAACGGAGTTCACTGTTCACTGGCCAATTTTTGGTCTTTTTTTAGATATTACATAGTCTTATATGCCATGTGTTTGTGGTGGGCAGAAACATGTTTCCACATCTGTCACGTGCACACAACGCAATGGTTCAAAGTGTATAACTGAAATGGGGAACTGGGACTCCAAGTGTCTGCAAAAACTGACTGGTCTTGTTTTATATTTTCTAAATTGCTGGTGTCTACATGTCTGCTTACACGTGTGTGTGTGTGTGTGTGTGTGTGTGTGTGTGTGTGTGTGTGTGTGTGTGTGTGTGTGTGTGTGTGTGTTAGAGAGATTTTTTATTTCTGCTTACATTTCACTTCATTTTGTCTCCAACATGAAGCTGTTTGGTGCAGCTCTTATCGAGAGTCTGCAGCTGCTGCTGTGAGAATACCATAGCCAGTCTACACACACAGACAAACACACACACACGTGAAACAACTTGATCTGTTCATTGCAAACTGACCACAGTCCTAAATGAGCTTGAATACTAAGGGCCCTGTCCCACTGGCGTTTAGGAGGATTTGCGCATGAAATGAGGAGACAAAAGCTGAGCGTCCGCAACAAAGGTGGGCGGAAATGACAAATGTCCCGGGGTGGATCAGCGAATACATGAGGAAGAAAAGCGGATATAACAGGGAACAGAAGCGAAGGCGACCGTGGAGCCGCCCCCATTAGGGGCACAGCGGCCGTGATGCACTCGCTCCATCCGTGCCCACTCTGTCTGCATGTGCGACATACCATTTGCGACCGTGATGTGGCCGTGCTGGGCACGCCTCGTATCTGTTTTGCACGCTGTCCCGGTCTGCCGCCAAGCCGCGCCAACCCGTCGATTGCGGATATCAGTGGATGACAGGGGATATGTGGCGCGCATGGTTGTGTATGTCCTGCGTATGTCTTCAGTATGTGTTCAGGCAGTGATGTGGATCTCATCCGCAGCAGGATTTTTTAGCCGCTCAAAAATCCTGGCTGCGGACATGCGTGCTTCTGCGGATGATCACGGACGTGTTCGGATGGCGGCCGACTCATACAGGAATGTTACACGGTTATTGCGGTTGTTTGGCAGATGTGGGCCACTTTTGTGCACATTCCATCCGCAAATCCTCCTAAACGCCAGTGGGACAGGGCCCTAACATGCTGTTCCGTATATATATATATATATATATATATATATATTTTTTTTTTTTTAGCAAAATTGGTGCTAATTAGAACAATTGTTAGTCACTAGAGCCAATAGCAGTCATCCTCTCGGTTAGAGGGGTCTGGTCAGGTTTAAAACTCCAGCTTTGCTGGCTTCTGTTATTCTTCTCTACAAGAGTCAAGACAGAAGTCAGACTACCAGAGCAAGAAATTTAGCTGAGGAAGCTTCTGCGATTAGAAGCGAAACGTCCTCTCGTCAAGCAACCCAGTCCAGTCAAAGATTCAAGCTTCTCTACTACTACTGCCCTTCTAGGGATATGCCTCTCCAGACGATCACTGACCCACCACCAAACCAGTCATTTTGATATTGCAGGCAGCATAACATTCTCCACGGCATCTCCAGACCCTTTCACATCTGTTACATGTGCTCAGGTGCTCAGTGGAGGACCTGCCAATTGTGGTGTTCTGTGGCAAATGCCAATTGAGCACCACAGTGCCAGTCAGTGAACACAGGCCCCACTACAGGATGTTGGGCCCTCATGCCCCGTTTATGAAGTCTGTTTCTGATTGTTTGGTCAGACGCATTCATACCAGTGGCCTGATGGAGGTCATTTTGTAGGGCTCTGGCAGTGCTCATCATGTTCCTACTTGCACAAAGGAGCAGATACCAGTCCTGTTTGATAGGTTAAGGACCTTCTATGGCCCTGTCCAGCTCTCCTAGAGTAACTGTCTAAGGAAACCCCTCCATGCTCTTGAGACTATGTTGGAAGACACAGCAAATGTATTGATGTGCTATCCTGGAAGAGTTGGACTGCCTGTGCAACCTCTGTAGGGTCCAGGTACCGCACCACTGGCTAGGGTCAGTAATGCCACTGACCCTAGCCAAATGCAAAACTAGTGAATAATCAGTCAGAAAAGATTACTAGGGAAAAATGAATGGGCTGTTCTTGAAGCCAAACTGCTGCCTCAGACATAATAGACTGTGCCCAAAGAATTAAATACGCTGACTGAAATTTATTTAATATTTCACAACTTCAAGATGCCTCCTGTATGGAGAAACTAGTTGCATGCTTTGATCAGGTGTGATTTTGGCCTTTTTTTTCCCCATATATTCAAATCGTGAAAGTTCTGTGGCTCTCTTCAAGAACTTCTAAGAACTCTTTAGTACTTTCTGTTGATTTTCTATTGGATTCAAGTCAGGAGATTGGCTGGACAATTCTAGCAGCTTTATTTTAATTCTTTGAAACCAGTTGGCTGGTGACCTCCAACACTCTTTGGATTGGTTTGCAGCTGAGTGTGAAGTGGCTGGGATGAGGATCAGCACCTCTAAATCTGAGGCCATGGTTCTCAGCAGGAAACTGATGGATTGCCTACTCCGGGTAGGGAATACGGTCTTACCCCAAGTGAAGGAGTTCAAGTACCTCAGGGTGTTGTTCACGAGTGACGGGACAATGGAGTGTGAGATTAGCCGGAGAATCTGTGCAGCAGGGCCGGTGTTGCATTCACTCTGCCGTACTGTTGTGATGAACAGGGAGCTGATTCAAAGGGTGAAGCTCTCGATCTAGTGGTCAGTCTACATTCCTACTCTCACCTGTGGTCATGAGGGTTGGGTCATGACCGAAAGAACTCGATTGCGGGTACAAGTGGCCAGAATGGGCTTTCTTAGGAGAGTGGCTGGTGTCTCCCTTAGAGATAGGGTGAGAAGTTCGGTCATCCGTGGGGAGCTTGGAGCAGAGCCACTGCTCCATTGCATTGAAAGGAGCCAGCTGAGGTGGTTCGGGCATCTGTTAAAGATGCCTCCTGGGCGCCTTCCTAGGGAGGTGTTCCAGGGACATCCACCTGGGAGGAAACCCCGGGGAATACCCTCTACTAGGTGGAGAAATTATATCTCCACACTGGCCTGGTGTTTTTGAGGTGATGTGCAGTGCCACTTGGCCACTTGGCCTCCACACACGATGTGTATTATGGCTTCCAAAGAGTTGTCTTGTCTAAATGTTGTGCAACAAATGTTAAACAAGCTTCAACTATCATATATCATATAGTATCATATATGCAGTTATCGCCTTTTCAGACGGGAACATAGATGACATGAGTTCAAAGTGTAGCTCACACTGTGTAATAAAAGGCAAAATGTCGCCAGTCTCTCTGGAGAATCGTTCCAGGGGGAACCGCCATCTGAGTGCAGTCTCCGGTGTGGGAGCCGGAATGGCGGCCGGCGGACTCGACGGAGACTGACTAGTGTTACCTTTAACCGGGTCTGGCTGGCCTGAGGGATGAGTCTTGACAGTAGTTGTTCCATCTGGGAGCTCAAGGAACACATGAAAGCATCTTGCCGTTGCAATAGGTCGCTAAAGCCAGAACCGAGAGCAGTGAGCCGGTCCTCTTGTTGGGCTAGCTGCCTGCTATGATGTCATATGGCTAGCTGAAAGGAACTCAAGTCTGCTGCATCCATGGTTGGCCAGATTGATCTGTCAGGTCTGGTTCCACAGAAAGGCTGGACACAAATGCAGGACTCGATAACAGAGCTCTGTGAGTAAAAACAGTTTACTGAGGTAGTAAACAGGGTCCGGTACACAAAAAGGCAGTCCAACAAGAGCAGAAATACATGAAACATCAGGCTTAGGCGTGGTCGATAATACACAAAAACAGAGCTTGAGAGAAGGCACAAGGCGCATCAATCTGGCAAAGGAACAAGGCAGACAGAGGAACTTAAATACACCCAGGTGATGAGGTGCTGATTGAAAGCAGGTGTGCGTGGAATGCACCAGAAAGGGGGTGTGGCCAGAGAGAGGGAACACCCACCACCAAGAGCCAGCAGAAACAGACAAGAAAGAAAGAGACAGATAGACCCAAACGGGAAAAACCGCAGCAAGAGAAGCAGGCGAACAATACAAAAACAACCCCAACACAATCAGACCTCACATCCTGACATGAACATGCTTTTGTTTTTGCAATGGAGTCTTGCGTGGTCAGCATGCATACCTGTCATGGTGGTTGAGTGCATTACTTATTGTTTTCTTTAAAACAATTGTACCTGGTAATTTCAGGTCTTTCTGAAGCTCCCCACAAGTGGTCCTTGGCACTTGGACAACTCTTCTGATAGTTCTTTTCAATCCTCTATCAGAAATCTTGTGAGGAGCACCTGGTCATGGGTGGTTTATGGTGAAGTTATCTTTATTTCCACTTCTGCGTTATGCCCCACAGTGCTCACTGGAACATTTAGAAGTTTAGAAATCGTTCTGTAACCAGTGCCGTCAGTATATTTTGCAACAATATGGTTGCAAAGATCTTGAGAGAGCTCTTTGTTGTTACCCATCATGAGATGTTTCTTGTTTGACACCTTGGTAATGAGACACCTTTTTACAGGCCATTAGTTGGGACCGAATCCACTGATATTAATTTGCACTGACAAGGGGTAGAATTGCTTTCTAATTACTGATAGATTTCAGCTGGTGTCTTGGCTTTCCCTTTCTTCAGTTGTTCAATCCTTTTTCCCCTGTGTCATTGCAAATTATTACACATCATTTATGGGCATCTATGGTTTTATTTCTTTGTATGGATTAATTGGGTTGTTCCCGACATCTGGTGAAAATTTCATGTCAGTAGCACCTTTAGAAATATATTTACTGAGATAAATGGTGATGTGTTATACTGTTCATACTTTTCAAGCATTGTGCTAATTCCAATCAGAAGTGACCTTGAACTGTGACACTTGATAAGGAATGATAGTGATCAGTTCTGTTACTAATACAGGATTTTAACAGCATATTATTACCATTAAATGAAGAAAAGGAACAATTTGTCTATTTGTGGTAGTTTAGTCTGCTATCAGTAATGTGCAAAGTGGCAAATATTTCACACTTCTTTCTGTGGACCTTGGTGGCATTTCTCGAGGAGCATTTAGTCGAATGACTGATGTGCTTCAGGCTTTGACGATATTCGTGCTGTCATGTGCAGGCTGTAACATTACCCCCTCGTGGCTCTGTTTGTTAATGGAATGGCCACCCTGTAGGTTAATGGACACTGAATTTCTTTCACCTCTGCAGTGCAGCCTTGCTACGTCTGCCGTGGTTACAGTAGTGGAGCCGGAACTGTTATTCTGCTTAGATTAATGGCCCCAGTTTGGACTATTGACACAACACTTATCCTGTTTTTATGAGCTCTGCAGCTTCTATCTATAAACCTTAGAGACACGTGTGCACAGCCTGGCACATGCACACATGGAACAAATGCATGCATCTCGCAGAGATTGAGCTGCAGTTCTGTTATTGGTATATATGGCATTTAATTTTTGTAACTCAGTTGATATTTCCAGCCTAATCTTAATGGTTTGGAGCTCCGGGTAGACAGAAGAGCTGAGCTGTTACACAGTACACCCACCACACTAACTGGACAGCAGACTGCGGAGGAGCAAAGAATGATATGTGACGCCTGGCAGCTCTGGAGATTGAAATACTGGTTTACCCAAATCACCCAACTTTCTTTTTTTCTTTTTCCACACAGCAGGATGTTTTTGTGTTTGAATGCCAGGATCAGAAATCCTATCAAACAGCAGGATGAAAGAAATGCAGCGACAGTCACCTGTTTTACAGTGCAGGTTCACCATGCGCTGCTTTTAGGAGGTCTGCATTATTATGCAGCCGATCACACAAAGTGATGATGAGGGTGAGCAGCTGAGCTGTCTCTGCAGGCCTGGCTTCTTCTGTACCTGGAGGATCAAACCAACAAAGTGAGCCAGACATCACAAGAACTGCCAGACACCGTTAGCTTTACAGATTGCTTCACCTAAAAAATACATCTGTCAATGTGGGAAGGATGGTGTGTGTTTGTATGTGGAAGAGAGAGATGATCAGTCCGATACAAACTATAGTTACCGCTGAGGTGCTTCTGTTGGCTGCGGGGGGAATAATATGCTCTAATACCTGTTGGAGCGGAATGTTTTACAACAGTCTCACACAACTGTAAAACAACAACATAAAATTATTTAACAATTTCACTGCTGGAGTGGACCTTTAACAACAGTCTCACAACTGTAAACCCAAAACATCAACATGAAATTGCTTAACAATTTACCTCGGTCACACCCCATGCGCCCATTGATGAGAGGGGGAAAGATGACCAGGACTCAGTCCAGTTCTCAGAGTGACCTTGCCTTTAATACAGAGAATGAGCCAAAATGGCGATAACAGAGAGTCTCTGGGTTCATGTTTAGTTTGTCCTAGCAGTCAGGCTCTGAGCAGGAACCTCGTCTACCTTTCCCTGAAGCCATATATACTATCTTAGTTTCTGTCTAAATATTGCGTCACTATGCTAAGATGTTGTATTCTTTCTTGATTGGTCCACTTCTCATCCTGCGCGCAGTGTCTTCTGTGCTTGACATGCGGTGTCCGTCAGGATAATTACCTAAAAAGGAGTTGTTTTGTGCATTCAACCATGTCTCATTCTAGCCGCGGAATGTCTGATCCATTTATCAGTTTCCCACAGTCTGTCTACCCAGTTTCTTGTTTTTTCACACACACGCAGCAGGTGCACAGTAGTTACACAATAACAGCATTTATTGGCAGTTACAAAAGATCACTTTAGGTTATGCTAATATAATGCAAACCACTTAATACACAACAAACAGTTGTGTATTAAGTCTTCTTCATACCCAAGTTGCCAACCTGGGGTCTGAGCTCCCCTTAGAGTACTATCTCATTGGGCTGCGAGACGGTACAAATGGCAACTGGGTGTCACAATTCCCTTGCCTGAATTGGAGGGCATTGCATGCTTCTGCCCTGGATTTTGAACAGTTCAATTTGTGTGAGGTGACAAAGGTCTTTGTCACACAGTCCCACACACTCCCAGAGCCACTGCTGGTGTCGCAAAGCCATTGTAATGTAGTCTCTGCGACTTATAATGTGCGAGATCATGAGAGAACTTTGTTGGGGGTTGACGATGGATGAAAGTACACTGTGCCAGCCCTGTCCAGGGTGTGCCCCACCTCTCACCTAATGACTGCTGGGATAGGCTTCAAAAGCCCCCGAGTGCCCGTTAACTGGAATAAGCGGGTTTAGAAAATGGATGGGTGGATGGAATTATGCTGTGAGGGCATAATGGGATAGATAATGGAGATGTAAATAAACAAACAAACAAACCCTAAAATAGAGAAAGTAGTTCTTGCATGTATGCGATATGTTAGCTTATTTTTCAAATGCCTCTCCTGAAACTCTTCCTCATAACAGGATGATTACATTCTGTTCTGTGCCTTCGTTCTGGTCTGTGTGATTTAAGCTTATATTTGGAAGGTCGCCATTAGATCAGTCCTATATGGAGCATTTTGCTCACTAGCGCACCTCCTGTGAGATAATAGCAGCTATCTGACAGCAGTCATGATTGGCTAAGGTTGCAGTTTGATGCTTGCGATTGGTTGATGGCAGTTAGATACAGGCTGATGATGTTGGCCGCCTGGTTGCCTGGATACAGCCATCACTCACTGTGTTAGTAGCCTTGGCAGACTGACGGACAGCATAAGTGTGATGCAAAGGAATCTGTCAATTGGAGTTTGCTGAAACTCTCATCCATACTTCGAAGGTTCTTTATCATTTTCATTTTCTCTTTCTTCTTGCCCCTTCAATCTCTCTGACCACATAATTTTCAGTGCAGGCAAGTCATTGGAATGCACACTTTCTGTCAGGCTTTAGGTCCTGTTTGCTGCTTTCCTGGTTTTGGTTTACATATTTTGTTTTGTTTTGTCTCTTGCTGCGGTTTTTCCTGCTTGGGTCTGTTTGTCGCTTTCTCTGTTGTCTGTCTGTGTCTCCTGGTACTGGGCGTGTCCTTCTCCCTGGCCACTCCCTCTTTCTGGGGCGTTCCACACACACCTGCTCTCAATCGGCACCTCATCACCTGGGTGTATATGAGCTCTTTTGTTTGTCTCATTTCTTCGCCAGATTGTTGCGCCTAGTGCCTACTCTCCAGCTCTGTATTGTGTATTCTCGATCTGCCTGCTTCACGTGTGTTACAACTACCTGCCTGCATCCTCGACCACGCCTACTGCCTGATGTTTCTGTTTTTATTACTCTTGTTGGACTGCCTTTCCGTGTACTGAACCTCGTTTACTGTTTCAGTAAACTGCTGTGTCTTACAGAGCTTGTTGTCAGAGTCCTGCATTTGCGTCCAGCCTAATCTGTCCTTCAGACCTGTCACTTTCTAAGATTGTTGTAATTCAAATTCAGAAATGATGTTCCACTTGTGTCATAGCTTCAGGCCTGACTTACTTTGCCTGGATGCAGTTGTAGCTGGCTTTGAAATGTCTGTGTACTTAGACATTCATGGCTCCTTTGTACTTTTGTGATGACTACACACAGTGACTGCACCTCAATGCCATGATGTTTGCTGCTGCTGTAGGGCTGAAATCTTCAAAAAGCCCTGTACTAACGGAAAAAACAACAAACATTTTATTTCTCTTTGTTCAAGAATAGTCCCTACTGCCTTCCTTGGAGAGTTGACTGCATTGCTTCAGAAATTCTGTGGGTCACGACCATAAGTGGTTTCCAAATTTTGAGAGCTGCATCTACTAGTACAGTCACGGTCTGTGTCTGTGATGTTCGGGTCTATTCATGAGTGACCTGAACTTGCCCAATGCTTAAATTTAGGCCGACTATGATTCTAATAGTGTAATATTTATAAAGACAATATAATAATATTAATAGTAATATTTATCAATCAATCAATCAATTTTTTTTTTTTATATAGCGCCAAATCACAACAAACAGTTGCCCCAAGGCGCTTTATATTGTAAGGCAAAGCCATACAATAATGATGTAAAACCCCAACGGTCAAAACGACCCCCTGTGAGCAAGCACTTGGCTACAGTGGGAAGGAAAAACTCCCTTTTAACAGGAAGAAACCTCCAGCAGAACCAGGCTCAGGGAGGGGCAGTCTTCTGCTGGGACTGGTTGGGGCTGAGGGAGAGAACCAGGAAAAAGACATGCTGTGGAGGGGAGCAGAGATCGATCACTAATGATTAAATGCAGAGTGGTGCATACAGAGCAAAAAGAGAAAGAAACAGTGCATCATGGGAACCCCCCAGCAGTCTACGTCTATAGCAGCATAACTAAGGGATGGTTCAGGGTCACCTGATCCAGCCCTAACTATAAGCTTTAGCAAAAAGGAAAGTTTTAAGCCTAATCTTAAAAGTAGAGAGGGTGTCTGTCTCCCTGATCTGAATTGGGAGCTGGTTCCACAGGAGAGGAGCCTGAAAGCTGAAGGCTCTGCCTCCCATTCTACTCTTACAAACCCTAGGAACTACAAGTAAGCCTGCAGTCTGAGAGCGAAGCGCTCTATTGGGGTGATATGGTACTACGAGGTCCCTAAGATAAGATGGGACCTGATTATTCAAAACCTTATAAGTAAGAAGAAGAATTTTAAATTCTATTCTAGAATTAACAGGAAGCCAATGAAGAGAGGCCAATATGGGTGAGATATGCTCTCTCCTTCTAGTCCCCGTCAGCACTCTAGCTGCAGCATTTTGAATTAACTGAAGGCTTTTTAGGGAACTTTTAGGACAACCTGATAATAATGAATTACAATAGTCCAGCCTAGAGGAAATAAATGCATGAATTAGTTTTTCAGCATCACTCTGAGACAAGACCTTTCTGATTTTAGAGATATTGCGTAAATGCAAAAAAGCAGTCCTACATATTTGTTTAATATGCGCTTTGAATGACATATCCTGATCAAAAATGACTCCAAGATTTCTCACAGTATTACTAGAGGTCAGGGTAATGCCATCCAGAGTAAGGATCTGGTTAGACACCATGTTTCTAAGATTTGTGGGGCCAAGTACAATAACTTCAGTTTTATCTGAGTTTAAAAGCAGGAAATTAGAGGTCATCCATGTCTTTATGTCTGTAAGACAATCCTGCAGTTTAGCTAATTGGTGTGTGTCCTCTGGCTTCATGGATAGATAAAGCTGGGTATCATCTGCGTAACAATGAAAATTTAAGCAATGCCGTCTAATAATACTGCCTAAGGGAAGCATATATAAAGTGAATAAATTGGTCCTAGCACAGAACCTTGTGGAACTCCATAATTAACTTTAGTCTGTGAAGAAGATTCCCCATTTACATGAACAAATTGTAATCTATTAGACAAATATGATTCAAACCACCGCAGCGCAGTGCCTTTAATACCTATGGCATGCTCTAATCTCTGTAATAAAATTTTATGGTCAACAGTATCAAAAGCAGCACTGAGGTCTAACAGAACAAGCACAGAGATGAGTCCACTGTCCGAGGCCATAAGAAGATCATTTGTAACCTTCACTAATGCTGTTTCTGTACTATGATGAATTCTAAAACCTGACTGAAACTCTTCAAATAGACCATTCCTCTGCAGATGAACAGTTAGCTGTTTTACAACTACCCTTTCAAGAATTTTTGAGACAATTTATGAAGACAAAGTAATGCCCAACCTGCTACCTGAACCACAAAATGCCATTGCATTTAGACCCCGTTCAAACTGAGGTTGGCAATCCTGCTCGAGCTGGATTCAATCTGGATTGCTTTCTAGCCAGATGGCAGAGACCTGATTTCCAAATCCGACTCATAAATGGCAAAATGGTAAATGGACGGCATTTATATAGCGCTTTTCCGTCTGCATCAGACGCTCAAAGCGCTTTACAAGTAATGCCTCACATTCACCCCAGTGTGAGGGTGCTGCCATACAAGGTGCTCACTACACACCAGGAGCAATTAGGGCATTAAGGACCTTGCCCAAGGGCCCTTAGTGATTTTCCAGTCAAGCTGGGATTTGAACCAAGGATCCTCTAGTCTCAAACCCAACACTTTACCCACTAGACCATCACCTCCCCGAATCATCTGACATACTCAGTCTGGCTTAAGTGTGTATCTGGACTTATGCTGCATTCAGATGTTAGCATCAGACAAACTGTTAGAGCAGCCATTCTAGCAGAATTACTGTCATCTGCAGGTGCAAACTGCAGGTCATGCATGACATGAGGTGCGGTCATTTTTAATGATAACAACATGGACAACAATTTACTTAACTGAAAGATACATCACAGTTTTAGCGTTTTGCACAGTGTTATATTAACACAGGAAACCCTGGCTCTAATGGCAGCATCAAAAGTTACTTTTTGTGAGGTTATAAATTAATTCCTTTCTGAAATATCACAGAAGTTATTCACATTTGCCTGTTTGACTCCTGGCGATTCTGCACTTAAATAATCCATCTCTCTTTTGTCTTAAAGACAAAACACAGCCAGACGCCACTCTGTGACCATGGTAGTCATGCACTGCGGTAGCACCTACCATCAAAATTTTATAATTTTCAAGTTTTGGTGCGTATCACAACAGGACAAACTGAATTTTTTTTTTTTATCTTTAACAAGGAGAAAAATAGACAGCAAGAGCTGGATTATTTAAGTGCAGAGAGTCACCTGGTGTTAAACAGGTGAATGTGAATAATTTGGAGGTGGGTTGAGGCGGATAGAAAACTGTTGTATGGCTGGGGGGGCCTGGCTGCCTTTTTGTTTCTGTCTTTTGTTTTTCCTTCCAGGTGGCTTGCATTTGGGACTGAGTGGCTGTGTAGCTGAGTTTATCAGGACCTCACCCTGATCACCTGAGGCTGATCACCTGCGGCTCGTCAGGACTCACAGCTGTGGTGCATCTACATGGATTGGAACATGGTGGCATTTAAGACTGGAGTACACAGTGTGTATTTGCCAGAGACCCGACCTTGTGACCAGACGGGTGAGATCGTCGTCTCAAGAGCCATCTCATCATCAGTGGATGCAGAGAACGTCCAGGTTTGATGCATGGTCTGTGAAAGAGGAGGGGGTGAGGTCTCACGCTCGTCAGCACACTTCCTGAGGTACGTTAGATTTTGTGACTAACATTTATACAGTCAGTAAATGTGGTGTCCCTCACACCTTATTATATTGAGCTGTATGTTGGTCGTTTAAATCGGCTTCCACTGCAGTGGAGTTTTGTGAACTGGATGTTCCATGCCTGCAGGGTGGGAAGCTGATTAGTAACCAAGCCAGGAAGTGTTTGCTGTTTGTGCACCTTTGAGCGTTCTCTCTGTGTGTTGAGTGTGGACTCACATAATGGTTCCTTCTTTCACAGACTGGGTTTGTCGCGGCCACCTGGGGGGTGTCGGCGGGGTCCTTGGGTCCGAATTGGTTCTGGCTCTGGACCGTTAGCGCTGCTGGGAGCGCACCGCAAAACCACCACGCCAGACCGCGCACTTTTATATTTATCACAGCACTGTTACACTCAACAAAAATATAAACGCAACACTTTTGGTTTTGCTCCCATTTTGTATGAGATGAACTCAAAGATCTAAAACTTTTTCCACATACACAATATCACCATTTCCCTCAAATATTGTTCACAAACCAGTCTAAATCTGTGATAGTGAGCATTTCTCCTTTGCTGAGATAATTCATCCCACCTCACAGGTGTGCCATACCAAGATGCTGATTAGACACCATGATTAGTGCACAGGTGTGCCTTAGACTGCCCACAATAAAAGGCCACTCTGAAAGGTGCAGTTTTATCACACAGCACAATGCCACAGATGTCGCAATATTTGAGGGAGCGTGCAATTGGCATGCTGACAGCAGGAATGTCAACCAGAGCTGTTGCTCGTGTATTGAATGTTCATTTCTCTACCATAAGCCGTCTCCAAAGGTGTTTCAGAGAATTTTGCAGTACATCCAACCAGCCTCACAACCGCAGACCACGTGTAACCACACCAGCCCAGGACCTCCACATCCAGCATGTTCACCTCCAAGATCGTCTGAGACCAGCCACTCGGACAGCTGCTGAAACAATCGGTTTGCATAACCAAAGAATTTCTGCACAAACTGTCAGAAACCGTCTCAGGGAAGCTCATCTGCATGCTCGTCGTCCTCATCGGGGTCTCGACCCCGACTTTAGTGGGCAAATGCTCACATTCACTGGCGTTTGGCACGTTGGAGAGGTGTTCTCTTCACGGATGAATCCCGGTTCACACTGTTCAGGGCAGATGGCAGACAGCGTGTGTGGCGTCGTGTGGGTGAGCGGTTTTCTGATGTCAATGTTGTGGATCGAGTGGTCCATGGTGGCGGTGGGGTTATGGTATGGGCAGGCGTCTGTTAGGGACGAAGAACACAGGTGCATTTTATTGATGGCATTTTGAATGCACAGGGATACCGTGACGAGATCCTGAGGCCCATTGTTGTGCCATACATCCAAGAACATCACCTCATGTTGCAGCAGGATAATGCACGGCCCCATGTTGCAAGGATCTGTACACAATTCTTGGAAGCTGAAAATGTCCCAGTTCTTGCATGGCCGGCATACTCACTGGACATGTCACCCATTGAGCATGTTTGGGATGCTCTGGACCGGCGTATACGACAGTGTGTACCAGTTCCTGCCAATATCCAGCAACTTCGCACAGCCATTGAAGAGGAGTGGACCAACATTCCACAGGCCACAATTGACAACCTGATCAACTCTATGCGAAGGAGATGTGTTGCACTGCATGAGGCAAATGGCAAATGTCACACCAGATACTGACTGGTATCCCCCCCCCAATAAAACAAAACTGCACCTTTCAGAGTGGCCTTTTATTGTGGACAGTCTAAGGCACACCTGTGCACTAATCATGGTGTCTAATCAGCATCTTGGTATGGCACACCTGTGAGGTGGGATGGATTATCTCAGCAAAGGAGAAGTGCTCACTATCACAGATTTAGACTTGTTTGTGAACAATATTTGAGGGAATGGTGATATTGTGTATGTGGAAAAGTTTTAGATCTTTGAGTTCATCTCATACAAAATGGGAGCAAAACCAAAAGTGTTGCGTTTATCTTTTGTTGAGTGTATGTTCATTAAATTCTGTTATCCTTTGTACCGTGCTCTGCTTATTTTATACTGGGTCCTTCAAACACTGGTCGGTTCTCCGGGCTGCGTCCGACACATAACAGAAAACAGTCTGTCTTAAATCCAATTTACGCTGTTCAGATTCAGAAAAAAACCTGTCTGGCTCAAACTGGATTCATCCTGAGTCTGGCTCAGGCCAGATTGTCAAACTCTGAATGGGGTCTTAGTGCACAGAACATAACCAGCACTGCTGTTGTCTTCATGAACAACCTCTCCATGTACTTGACTCCTGTATGTCTCAGTTGGTGTTTGTGAGATATGCCACTGATGTTGAGATTAAGAGCAAGCCATTTCATACTAAGGCTGCAACAAATGGTTATTTTCATCACAGATTATTCAAGAAAATGATCTGTCAATTAATCAGTTAGTTGTTTAGTCCAGAAAATGGTGACAAAATGTCAGTCAGCCCAAGATGATGCTTTCAAATGTCTTGTTTTGTCCACAAACCAAAAATGTTCAGTTTACTGCCAGATAGGAGTAAAGAAATTAGTAAAACAAACCAGAACCTGTTCACATTCATGAAGCTTAAATCAGACATTTTTAAAAAGTCTCAAAAATGATAACTCCATTATTAGAATAAATAGTAAAATGGTAAATGGACTGCATTTATATCCCGCTTTTCCATCTGCATCAGATGCTCAAAGCGCTTTACAATAATGCCTCACATTCACCCCGATGTCAGGATGCTGCCATACAAGGCTCTCACTACACACTGGGAGCAACTAGGGGATTAAAGACCTTGCCCAAGGGCCGTTAGTGGTTTTCCGGTCAGGCTGGGATTTGAACCAAGGATCCTCTCGTCTCAAGCCCAACGCTTAACCAGACAAGTTTTTGGAAGAAAAGACACAGAATGTCGAGCTTTGAAGAGGTTTAACAGAAATCCCAACCGTATGTGAATGTAAACTATTGATAAAAACCTCATTTTAACATTTTAACAATGCAGCCTTGGCATATACATATGCACTCTCCTAGTGGTTTTCCAGGTATTCTATGTATTCTGACATTCATGCGTGTTGCCATCAGAAGCACTAAGATAGACATGGTGATGTGTTTGGGCCAACTTCTAGACTCTTCTGAGAGGCTGCACAGTCTGGCTGCACTCCAGACTTTGAGCTTAACAGGATGCCGGCTAAAGTGTTTCTCTTGGTAGACGGACAGAAGACTCCAGGACTCCACATTCTCCTGGCTACTTGTCATGTGTGTGTTTGTCAGAGGCCTAGACGGTTAGTCAGCATTGGTTTTCCTTTTCCTCTCTCAGGGAGCTTGGTAACAGACCTCTGCCAAACCCCTGAACGTGTTGCCGATTCGTATTTCAGGTACGGTTATTAATCGTACGCACAGAACTATATTATAGGATTAGAAATATAAGATAGCCTTCTAACCTTTGCAGCTATGCCCATTACTTAGAGAGATGAGCGGTTGGGAAGAGAATGTACAAATGAGGGAGAGACATGGAACCAAAGAAGGCAGCAGTTGACGTTTGAGTGAAAACAATCCGTCACATATTGCGGCAGATTTATGCCTGAGTCTCTGCAGTGAATTACATATGTGTGCACGCCAAAATACCTTTTTGTTTTTTTAAACAGAAAGCAGATTAACCCATTCAATTTAATCTGTTCAGTGGTCAGCTGAGTGGCCAGCAGAGCATACACACACACCTCCAAATGGTTCTCCACAACTGGGCTGTAGTTAAATGGGGCCATTAGAGATGTGCCTTAACAGGCTTTATCACCTGCTGCAAGATGGACAACATTCGAAGGTCTGTGCTGGTTATTCTTCACAGTCTGGTGTTGATGTAACCTCAGCTACCCCAGCCCCTCCTTCCTTTAGTGTTTTTCTCTCAAGGCTCGGGACAGGCTTTCGCTGAACCCTCACCTTAGTTGCCGTGACAACTGTGCTCTATATTGGGTTGGGTGCTACCCACTTTCTCAATAGCGGTGCGATAATTGCCACAATTATGTAAATTCTGTCAAAGCAAAGTGTTGTTTTTGCAGATTTCCATCATCAACTAAAGAGCCCTCAGTCTGCTTTCGGCTCTTAAACAATGTCACCAACAATCCAGTCCTGCACCATTGTGTTGCTGAACGTTTTTGATCTTGTCCCTTGTTCATCCTTCTTCTCTTTCTCACTTTTTCACAAATTATTCTTGCAAAATCGTCCTACTAAAGATGAAGAAAGCTGAATTATGGGGTTTTCTGGTCTTTGGGGAGATTTCCAGTATGTTATAAAATACAAATGCATGAAAATCTCCTCAAATTTAAGTCCAAAATACATCTATGATGGTGTTTTACAAAAGAAATATTCTTGTTCTCAGTGTGCACATACAGTAGTAGAGGTTTGCTGATCAGTAGAGTCCAAACCAGTGCAGGTTTTCTTTGCAGCCACTGATTCCAGCAGGTGATTTTACTGATGAACTCGTCCCATCTGTTCAAAGTGATGTTAATCAATGAAATCACCTGCTGGAGTCTGTGGCTGCAAAGAAAACCTGCACCCTCTTGGCCCTTTCTGAATACTTTTTTGGAGACCACTGGTCCAAACAAAACATGGACTTCAGGAATTGGGAGCATGCATAGGTGTCATGCATCGCTTCATCTACAATGCTACGGAACCGTCTTTGGGTCTGGATGGCATCCACCCATGTAGACAGTAGATCCATAAACACCTCTCAAAAATAGCCAGTGATCTGCCTAAACCAAATGTGCTCCCCCCCTCCCCCCCTTGGAATTCTCCAACTGCTGGGAGGATCAACACCGAGGCACTTGTGGTCTGGATCATACCCAGGGAAATGCATCACATGGCCAAAGTATCATAGCTGAGATTCCTTCACGGTGCAAGTGATATACCCCATCTGAATTTCCCCAAGTAAAAATTTATTAGGCATAAAGGCATTCCAGCAGCACCCAAGAGATCCAGCCTTTACATGAGATCACTGCTCCAGGTTTCACAACCATACAGTAGGGCATGAAGTACCAAGAATCTAAAAACTGGGAGCATTGATTTCCTGCAAAGGTGTCGGTGAAAGGTGAGGACCCCAGGGCCTGGAAAAATCCAAGAGGAAGCCCAAATTCCAGATGGCTGGGGCAGATGGATTCTTTCGAGAGATGGGGGATGGTTGTGTCACTGGGTGGTTGCCATCCAGGACCCAAGGCGGTTACGTAGTGTGATGGATGCGATGACACACAACACCAGCATATGCTCTCAGTCTTTACCTTAATATTAACAGCTTGTGATTTTTTTAAATTCAATAATCTGGTACCGTAATTTCCAGACTATAGAGCACACCTGAATATTAGCCGCACCCACCAATTTTAAAAAGAAAAAAGAAATTGTACATGACACATTTACACAGAAAAATGTTAGAAAGATTTTTTAACTTTTAATTAAATGCGTAGTGTAAATGCTTTTTTCCCCTGAAGTGTTACATGTCATCCAGCACACGCATGTGCACGGTGTCTCTGCTCCACACAGAGAACTGAGTAATTCTAACTTTTTCTTTTTCTAACTCTCATCACGTGCAACCAGGATAGGATGGAGTCTGTGGTAAATGAGACGTTAATGAGGCGTTGTGACTTTTTCAACTTGTTGCGCCAAGACAGAGAACCTGTGTGGAAGGGTGGGGGGGAGAAGGCTCTGCTCCGCTAACTGATCTGACGGCGCAACTCTGGCGCAGAGTGCCGGAGAGGGACTTTTCTTCACTAAAACGAACGGGTAAGACCTTATATTTACACTGTGTGAATTTACACCATATGAGGAGCGAAGCTTTCAGGAAATCGACATCATCAACTGACGTACATCAACTTATGACAAAGTCTGTAAAAATACATAAATTAGCTGCGTCATTATGAAAGCCGCAGTGTTCAAAGCGTGTGAAAAAAGTAGTGGCTTATAGTCCGGAAATTACGGTAAATTGTTTTCTTTAACTTAACCAGTTAACTATTTATCCCACACTGAAAAACTTAGTTGAATTAGAAATTTAAGAATATGGTGTTATTTGGACACATTCTGATCATGTACAACTGACGTACATAGTTAAATCATGCAAATCCTGCAGATTTTTCTTCAGTGTACAGTACATTAAAAACATGCAAGCAATGTCATTTACTGTTTGTCACAGCACAGAATATCCTCACATCATTTTTTTTGTCTAACCCCCCACCCAAAAAAAAAAAAAATCCAGTGGTAGAAAACAAACAGGAAATCCTTGTATTTAAGAAACCTAAAGCAAAGAATTCGTCTTTTTTTATTGACATTTTATAGGCTGACATGTTAGATGGGGACTTATGAATATCAAAACGTTCGCTATTTTCTACTTATATTTTATGATTAAGACTGTGGAACTCAAAAGTTTCAGATGAGAGTTGCAGTATTTTGCCTTCTTAAAGGGGTGTGTGTGTGTTTTTTTAATGCATGCGCCGTTTTCCTGGCACTTCTCGATCTCCTGTTTACAACCATACTGTACCATTTGCACAATCCTATTAGCTGTCCTTTTCAGTCACACTTGTCTGCTTGTGCACGTATGCCCTTTACTTCACAACAGCTCTGTCCCTTGGAGACGGACTCTCGGGGGCCGGCACGGTTACAGCCGCGTCTTGCAGCAGAGTCTGGCTGTGGCTTGAGCTTTACTGCTTTTATGAGGCTGTAAGTGGATCCCCGGAGAGCAAAACATCAGATCCTCTCACTGTGATGACATTATGCTTCCAATTTTGTTGTACCACAAGTTCCTAAATCAAACCCAAATATGACCATGCGCAAATTCTTTATATCAAAATTGTATCCATTTGGTGAATATATCACAAAGCTTTCAAACTGCAGGCGGGTTGTTTTGAGACTGAAATCTAAAATTGAATCTTTTTCTATGTATGTTTCATTACTTGGAGCTGATTGTTTTCCACAGGGAGTAATGCTGCAGCTAAAACCAAGGCCACCTGGGTTTCACAGCCCTATGTATTTTTTTTTATTTGATCCCCTTGCAGTGGATTGCAGAAATGCTTGTCAGCAGTTTTCAGCCGAAAGGTCATTTTATATACAATGTTACTGCTCACTGTTTTTAACATTGCTGCCAAATACAGGAGGTTGTATGAAAATGAGTGTATGTCTTGGCTTTGGAAAAGCCTTGTCATGTACCTTCTAAAATGAGCAGAATGAGTGAGTCCATTCCCTCCACATTGTTCACACAGTAACTGCAAAACACCAAATGATATCATCTTGTAATTCAACACATTAAAAGGGCATATTATGAGGAGAAACATATTCAAAATTGGTTGAATTTTAATGCACCAGATCAATGCAGAATGCAACTTTGATTTCCTGTGTCACGTCCCATAGGTGTGCCTTGCACCTGCTTGATTGTTTGAGGATGCTGGATTGATGATGGATTAGGAGCAGGTGTGGTTGTCAGTGAAAAAGACAGTGAGACAGATCATACTAAATCAGAAAAGAAAACCATTATATCAAAAATTAGATCTTCTCAAATATGTGTAATGTTCTGAAACTCAAATATCACAGTCATATCTCCACACAAAGGGATTTTGTAGCCACAAAAGAAAATGACAGTGAAGGAGATAATCAAGCGAGGGCGAGGTGCTCAGTGAGTTTGGAGTGTTTCCTGTAAACCTGTTAAAGCTTAAAAATGCTTAGTATTTGTGCATCTATTCTTGCATCGACAGCAGTCTGTCTGATTGGAGTTTTCCCAGATTAACAAGTACAGAGAGAATAATGATGATAATTTATAACTGTGCGCAAGTGTACGTAAATTGGTACATCTGAAGCTTTGCCGAGGCACAACTAGGCCTGTCACAAAGTTGTTATTTTTTATAACAATATATTGTTCCAGAAATAATCTTTCTTTCAATCTCTGTTAACAAAAAATGCACTGAAATAGACATACCTGCTCTTTCATTTTGAATACACCCTCTTCTTTCTTTAGGCTTAAACATAGCGTGTTTTCACAGCAGTGAAGTGCGGGTTTAAAACCAAGTTTATTTGAACGTATGCTTCATGCCTTTTGTGTTGGAATTATGCAGTCTTTGAGAAACACACCAAATAGCATTGGGTAACACATTATCATCACTTCACCTGCTTCACTGTCACTCTGTTGGTGTGTGTGTGTATGTGTGTGTGTGAGAGAGAGAGAGAGAGAGGCTGAGCTATCTGGCATTACCTGTATTGAAAAACTGGTAGAGATGATGGCAGCAGCATAGCCAAAAATGACAGCAAAACATGTAAACATCTCATTTTTATTCTCTTCATTTGAGTTAGACACTGTGGGGAACAAATAAGGCACCTTGCCATGGAAGTGAAATCCATGGCAAATCAAGTGAAATCAACACCTCAGGTAATGTTGAGATAAATAAAAAATGAATGAGGTCATGTCCATATTTCATACAGTGTTGATATTATAATTATCATGACGGGCCAATGTATATCATCCAGGGTTTTCATGTATCCCATAATCCCTTGCGTGCCACAGTCAAAACAACATAGAGAATCTACATGATGACAATTGTAAATGAATATTATACTACAAAAATGTATTTTTTATGCTTTTCATCATGTTAATAAGAGACTGCTGATACCCTGAAAACTTGCTAAAACAATTATAACAAAAAATGCGTGTCTGCTACGTTTAATCTGCGTGGAATTTAATAAACGCAAACTGAATTTCAGACATATTGTATATATTAGTCTGGAACAAAGAGGACAAACAGTGTTGTAAAGAACAATAATCAAGACGTTAAAGAGCAAACTTAATGGTGTTGTCCGTGTGCAGCGGTTAAAGTGCAGCGTGATCAGAGCGTCTCGGTGCAGTTTTCAGTGTTACTGAGATCTCGCAGCGCGGCGACCTCTCCAAGGTTTTGCGGGATTTGAAACTTGAAAAGGGTGGATGCAAAGATATATTTGTGCCTGTGCAGCAGTGATGGTTCAGTGGTGTTGTTTTTGTTTGTGCATGCTGACTGTAGTGGGAATTGATAGATCCTTGGTTAAAAGGGCTTTTTTGAACTTTGGGGCAGCGCTGATCTTTTGTTGTCTGTGTCAGCTGCCTGCGCTCTAACACCCCCTCTCATGCATCATCCTTCCATCCTCTCTGTCTCTCCTCTCCGCTGTTACATGCACTTTCA
Organism: Thalassophryne amazonica; assembly: GCF_902500255.1. Lineage (NCBI taxonomy): Eukaryota > Metazoa > Chordata > Actinopteri > Batrachoidiformes > Batrachoididae > Thalassophryne > Thalassophryne amazonica. The sequence goes on along the minus strand of NC_047112.1, from coordinate 29,610,255 downwards.
TCTATCCTTTGCAGGATGACTGGTGCACAATGAGTGGATCCTCTATCTGTGCTTGTATGTACATGTGTGCGTACACCTTGGTGAAGGTGATTGACAGCAGTAATATATATGTCATCAAAGCAGAACATCAGTTTGACCTTTAACCTTGTGTATTGTTGTTATTCATTGTCTGACTGGCTCAACATGTTGGCATTAGCATTCTGCACTAATCTGCTGCTGCTTGTAAATGGTAGCTGCACACACACAGACACTGTGGAAGAGTAAGATCAATTTCTCCCTGCTGTCCCTCTAACCGCCGTCAGGATTGAATTAGAATTCTAAAAGCCACAGTGGCGCTTACACAGGTCCCAGCTGATAAAGGTCACCATAGGCTGTGACTTGCACTTTGAAGACAGGAAATTGCGGGATGTCAGGGTGAGTCACACAACAGATGTTGTGCTGGAATACTCCTGCAAGCTGCTTGTGTGATAATCATTACCATACACAGTGGAGTGCAATGGTTGTCTGGAAATGGATCATAACCTCAGTCAGCAAATTTGGGCGGAGGTTATGTTTTTGCCCCTTTTTGTTTGTCTGTTTGTGAACACAATTTTTCATATATCGTTATGAAAATTTTACTGAAGATTCATATCCTGGTAGGCAAGAACTGATCAAATTTTCATGGTCATAGGTCAAAGTCAGGAAAGATCTTGGAAAATTGGAAAAAATCCCTGTCTTTAACATTGAACAAATTTTCAAAAGTTCATAACTGTCCAAAAAGATCAAATTTCTTTCTTATTTGAGGGCATTATGGTATAATTTATCATTTGATCCGGATCTGATCCAGATTACAGAATTTGTGGCGATTTAAATTTAACATTGAAAACTCCATGTTATGTGTCGTACGCAGCCCGGAGAACCGACCAGCGTTTGAAGGACCCAGTATAAAATAAGCAGAGCACGGTACAAAGGATAACAGAGTTTAATGAACATAACAGTGCTGTGAAAAATATAAAAGTGCGCGGTCTGGCATGGTGGATTGCGGTGCGCTCCCAGCAGCGCTAACGGTCCGGAGCCAGAACTGGTTCGGACCCAAGGACCCCGCCGACACCCCCCAGGTGGCCGCGACAAACCGAGTCTGTGAAAGAAGGAATCATTATGTGAGTCAGTCTGGTCACAAGGTCGAGTCTCTGGCAAATACACACTGTGTACTCCAGTCTTAAATGCCACCATGTTCCAATCCATGTAGATGCACCACAGCTGTGAGTCCTGACGAGCCGCAGGTGATCAGGGTGAGGTCCTGATAAACTCAGCTACACAGCCACTCAGTCCCAAATGCAAGCCACCTGGAAGGAAAAACAAAAGACAGAAACAAAAAGGCAGCCAGGCCCCCCCAGCCATACAACACTCCATTTAAAGTATATTTTACATTATATCTCAATCAAACACGCCCCAATCACTTTTATATTTGAAAGTGAGGTGCAGACTGGCACTCACTATCACCTGACAAAGTTTGATCCGGATTGTGGATTTTTGTGGGCATTTGAATTTAATAATGAAAAGCCCATTTGGCGTACATTTTGCTTTATATCGCAATCGAAAGTGCCTCAATCACTCTCATTTTCCTGTTATGGATTCATCTACACCACCAAAATTGAATGGAGGTTCCAATTTTATTCCTGTTCATTTATCTTCCAGTCATCAGTCAGAAACCAAGTGCCAAAAAGCAATGACAAATTGTGCATAACAGAAATAGCCAATGTTCTGTGAAAATTATCTGAAAAAGAATTCAGAAACCAAAAAAGGTGAAATGCGACAACACCACAAGAATTGTTGATTCAAGTGCATGAACTAAATACATACTCCCGACATTTGATCACATCTAATTTAGCAAATAAAAAAAGTCACTTCTAACAGGACTTTGACAATGAAATTTGTTTCCAAGGTCGAATTTTGTGGAATTGGGAACTCGTGTTGCCGGAGGTTTGAGCTCTTCAAGTGCAGTGGTCTAATTTTCATTTTGTACGTATTTGTGGTTAAGAAAAGCAGTTTTAGAAATTGTACACCAAAAAATGAATGAAAGTACAAAGCTGTTTTTTTCCTACCTTAAGCTCATGTACAGGTGCATGATCTCAGAACATCAGAACATCTGGAAAAAGTTCAATATTTTATGTCAGGTATTTCAGAAAGTGAAACTTTTATATATTCCAGACTCACTACAAATAAACTGTTTCAAGCATTTTTATTTTAATTTTGATAATTATGGCCAACAGCTCCAAAGAAGTAGAAAATGTAGAAACTTTTTCACAACATTCTGATTTTTGAGATTCACCTGCATATAATTAGATGTGCAATCATTTCTATGTTATGGATTTTCCACATCAGCAAAGGGAACTGAATAGAATTCTCTGGAATGACATTTGATCCAAAAGGGCAGCATCACTCACTGCAGGCCATTAGTTTGTTTTACACACACACACACACACACACACACACACACACACACACACACACACACACACACACACACACACACACACACACACACACACACACACACACACACACACACACACGTGCACACAAACCTCAATAGGAATTACCAAGGAGATGCTAAACCATCCACCTGCATCATGCCAGTACTTCCCAAAACTGAATACTACAGAGCTACTGCAAGAGGAGAGCCAGGTGCTGGTGCTGGTGCTGTTGCCACACATGACTGCATTCATCACACCACAGATGGCAGCCACTCATGTTGGCAACTGATTGCTCTGATGGTAGTGTCTTTATTAAAACATAAGCTTCACGAGACTTATTTAGTGAGGTTTAGTCAGACAAATAATGACACACAAAGTAAAACAAATTAATTTTTGATGGGGAAAATGCTGGGGTTCCCTGTTAGTTTTGTGAGTGTCAAGCTTTTTGTATTTACTTGTATATCTAAGTTGCATTTTTCATGTAATCAACAGTAACTTGTGCTGTGGTATCAAATCAGCATGTGGCAATCTCTTTGCTGATTCACATGCACTTGATAATATGCTTGTAGCTCTTAGTTTTGAAGTTATTGTGAAAAATGTGATTTTTAGGCTGTTCTGTGGCCTTGACTTTTACTTTTTACCTTTAATCATGTCATTCTGAAACGTTATCCTTAGCAGTTCACATGTGCAACAGTATAGACAGATATATGACTGTTGTCAAATGTTAATTATTTTAGTTGTAGATTTCTTCCGTTATTAATGATAGAGTAAAATAATAATAATAATAATAATAATAATAATAATAATGCAATGCTAAAATACCCTCTGCCGTATGAGCATTGTGTTCTTTATAATTTTCAGTTGTTTAATTAATTATTAAGATGGTATTGTCTTAGGTACAATTTGTACATGTTCAAATCAAATCATTTGTTCATGTGCAAATCAAGGAATATTTGTAGATCACCCTCTGTGCATTTGCAGGTATTGAGACAAATTTAACTCTATAGGAAGTTAGCTTTGAGCTAGCGAATGTTAGCGCGCAAGGTACCATCCACAAAATGTCTTGCAAGTGACTGTTATCAGGTTACAAAAACAACATTTTCAGTTTCTGAAGTGTTTATTTCTCACTAGCTTTTACATAATACATCAAAAATGAAGCTGTTAGCAAGTAGCTACACCAGGAAGTGACGTCACCATTTTAACCTTGGCAAAATGTCTTGTAAATAAGTTCAGAGGTGTTATTAGCTTCCACAAATAGCCGTTTCAGTTTTAGAAGTGTTTATTTCTCGTTAGCTTTAACATAATATATGAGAAACATGTATAGATGCCTTTACGGTATCAAATCTTGCTCATAATCATGTTCTCGCTGGGGAGGCCGAGATTTCGTCAGTGTAAACAAGCGTTTGCGGGTGTTGGAGTGGACAAGCAACAAGGAACTTGTTTGCAACATTGCGTCGTTATGGAGGTGAGTTCAACCAAAATATGTATTTAGGTGTTTAACTAAGATAATCGTGAGTCTTTAATGTGAGTTTTATTTTTAAAAAAGTGTGTTGCTGTTAGGGTTGCGTCTGGAACCAGTTATTTTCGGGTATCGTTAAGAAATGATTCAATCCATCGACATCAATAGCCTTTTTGCTTAATGATTCCCTTATCAGTCCTTCAGAGTGGCCGTTGTTTTTGGGGGTGTTTGTCAGGAAAATGATTATTTCTCTACATTGATTACAGACCCTGCAGCGGTTCTGTATATTCAACCATTTCTGCAGCCCAGCGTTGCTTTGAACCTTGAACCAATGAAGCAGTGCTTCGATCTTCGATCTGCTGCTTTGTTGGTTCTTTGTTTTATTTCACTTTATCTTAATTTTTTCCCCACTAAAACCCTAAAGAGCATATGTTTGTGAGTAATATTTACCCTTTTTTATGTTAAACCGACCTGTTATGTTCTTCTGAAACAGTTGATAGATACATTTTATAACTTAAAAATGGGACGATGCTAATGCGTTAGCATGTCTATGGCATTTTCAATGTTAAAGTTAGCATTAAGTTGAGCCATTATCAAGCCTCCTTCCTTGAGCGAGCGAATGATTCTGGCATACTTTAAAACCATGAATATAAACACACAAAAAGAAACGGTTTTGAAGAGACCAGTGACTGACATCACAGTGCAGCTGTACTCTGATTGGTTGTCACCCACGTCACTCAAAAACAAAACGGATCAGATTGATTGAAACAGAAACCTGTTAAAATACATCAAGCTTAGCTGTCTTTGAACTTGTCCAAGGTACATGTCTCAAGAATGTTCCCTGTGAATTTCAAGAGCCTGGGAGTAATAGGACTGGATTTATGCTGAGGACAGATGGACGGACGGCCAGACAGATGGATGGATGAAAAGCCTTTGCCATACCCGATGGCCATGTTTGATGGCCTCGGATAATGATCTTGGTTCCTCAGATGGGTTGGTGTGTCCTTCCCCCAAGTTCCCAGCAGTATTTAGTTTTACATAAAACTCCAGATGTTTATTTTATACAGTGACAAGTGTTTCTTTGACAGATGTGAGTGCTTATTTAAGACAAAAACGATCATGTTTTTTAGTTTGAGAGAGCTCTCTGTCTCAGCAGCTGTCTTTATGTTTCCTCTGCGTCATGCCGTCTCTTGCTTCTGTTAGCAGACACCTTGTTTGCCACTCGTTCCGTTTTCTGGCCTCTGTCCATCTCCCTCGAGCCCAAAGGTCAAAGTTCACTGACCTGTAATCACTCCTCTTTAACCTGCCAGCCCACACAACACTTTCCCGCTGCTGCCTCTGATTCTCACGCTGCGTCATGGTCAGCTTGTGCAGCTGTGTGGGGAACTTCAGGCATATCAATCAAACTTAATTTGTCCTGAGATGAAGTTACAAGTGCTTTTTGTCTGCAGCCTGTGTTTGTCTGCAGCAGCAAACCGTGAAGGACATCAGTACAGTTTCTTTAAATTGTAGTGCATGTGTTATTTTCTTGCTGTACACACATGATTGTGTGTCATGTTTTTCTACAGCTTTGATGTTTTCCATTATGTCTTGTATAAAATGTACAAACGGACGAATGGACAAACCGTCTGTGACATCACCCATTTGTTTTATGAAGAACAGGTTTGAAGCATAAATGGGACGAGTCCAGATGGCGCCGTCTTGTGTATAAAACAGTGCCTGACTCCACCAAACTCCCAGCCAACTTCTGAATGGATACAGAGGACTCTGATTGTAGCACCAGATAGTGCTGTACCTGGAATTAAGCAGCATCTCGGTAGCCTAAGCTGCATGGTCAAAAGCAGCCTGCGTAACCTGGGTGTCATTTTGGATGGAGGGATGTCTTTGGAGCAGCACACAAATTACCTGGTTAAGAACTGTTTTTTCCAAATTCGGAACATCTCTAAGCTCCGTAAGATGGTGACTTTAAAAGAGCTTGAGATGATTGTTCATGTGTTCGTCTCATCGCGTTTGGATTATTGTAACAGTCTCTTCACCTGTCTGAATAAGAAGGAGTTGGCCCGCCTGCAGGTTGTGCAAAATTCTGCTGCGCGCCTGCTTACCCGCACCCACAGGAGGGACCATATTACTCCTATTCTTAATACTTTGCATTGGCTGCCTGTCTCCTACAGGATTCATTACAAAATCCTGGTATTGACTTTTAGAGCTCTGCATGGACAGGCACCGGAGTACATCAGGGACCTGATCCAGCCTTATGCTTCCTCCAGGAGCCTCAGGTCGTCCAATCAGAACCTGTTGATGGTTCCTTGGACCCGTTTTAAAACTCGCGGGGACAGATCTTTTAAAGCGGTGGCGCCTAGCCTCTGGAATGAGCTTCCCTGTGCCCTTCGTTCTCTGGATTGTACAGATACTTTTAGAAGGCAACTAAAGACGCATTTCTTTAAGTTAGCTTTTTAGCCTAATATTGTATTTTATTGTTTTCGTATGTTATTTTTAGATTATTTTTGTATGCCATGTGCAGCGTTTTGTGACCCTGGTCTGTGAAAGGCGCTTTATAAATAAAGCTTACTTACTTACTTACTTACTTAGAGGTGGAGCATGGGTAAGACTGGCATGACCTGGGCGGGATGAATGAAACCTGTGGATGTGGCTGTGGATTCCTACAAGTACCTTAGGTTGTGGCTGGACAGCAAACTGGACTGGACAACCCACACCAACCACCTACACAGAAAAGGACAGAGTAGGCTGTACTTTCTGAGAAGGTTGCAGTCAATAAACATCTGCAGGAAACTCCTGTTTATGTTCTACCAGTCTGTAGTAGCCAGCATACTCTTTTAAACTGTGGTGTAGAAAGACACATCCAGGCTGGACAAACTGATCAGGCGGGCTGGCTCTGTGGTTGGCATGAAGCTGGACTCTCTGGTGACGGTGGCAGAGAAGAGAACACTGGACAAACTGCTGGACATTATGGACGATGCCTGTCACCCTCTGCACACAGTCATCAGCAACCAAAGGAGCCTCTCCAGCCACAGACTGCTCCTTCCCAAGTGCAGGACCAACAGACTGAAAAACTCCTTTGTCCCTCGGGCCATCAAACTGTACAACTCCTCACTCAGGGGGAGGAGGAGTAACAGGAAGACAGAGGACAGGAATGAGAATGAGAGGAACAGCAGTAGTCAGTAAACCAATTGGGAGCAGTATTTCCGCTATTTGTATTTGTGTATTTATATTTGCAAATTGTTTTTTTTACTTTTAATACTCTGTGTGCTTCTTACCCTGTGTGCTGCTACACAGTGCTGCTGGAACCTAAATTTCCCAAAGGGATTCTTCCCAAGGGATCAATAAAGTTTTATCTAATCTAATCTAATGTGCCCTCTGTGTATAAAACTGTTTTAATCCTGGGACAACACAGTGGGTTAGTGGTTAGCAATGTTCCCTCAATGCAAGAAGGTCCTGGGATCACTTCCCACACGGACATTTCTGAAAATAAAAGATGTTACATGCGCTTGTAGTTTTCTCTGATCTACCACTATATGCTGTGCGTACACATTGTTAGACCTGAAGGTATATTTGCATACATTTGTAAGTCCAAGTGATAAATTCCATCCTTTGTGTAGAAATGTTCATACGCACGGTTTAAGCACGACTTGTTGAATGTTATGTTCCAGCTTTCAACTTAAGCAAATATTCTTAGCATTGCACTAATAATTACTGTTCATCATTTATGGAGCATATTTACTTTTTTTACTTGTACAACAACACCATATAAACATGAATGTAAAAAAAAGAAGAAGCAGCAGGCACAGAGCTGCCACATCCATCACAATAAAGGTGTTTAAGCTGAGCACAGCTCCCCGCTGTGGCGTTTTTAGGGTCCTTAAAGGACAGTTGAAGGCTGCAGTAATGAATAACCCATCAGCTTGGGTGGGGTACCCAGACACCACAGGGCAGTGCCTGTCACATCCATCATCCTCTAACGCTACGGGTGTTAGAGTCTGCTCGGCACAGAGGGAAGGCCCCTCATCCAGGAGACTGGGGTACAGGTGGGTGTCCACACGAGGGGGATTAATCACTATGTGTGTGTGCGTGAATTTAGTTTCTGTATTTCTGTATCCAGCATGTGGACACAGACATGATATTTGTAGGCCTTTTTAATCTTGGAAGGCTAAAATATAGAAGATATTTTTTGTTATGTAATATTTCATAATAGTGCAATATAGATTATTGCTTTATCAGGTTTTAGTTTATGAGAACTCAGATCATAGTAAGAACACAGGAATCGTAATGAGAAGATGATCCTGTTACTGTGGGGATATTGTGGGGGTGTTCCCTGAGGAACCTCCTCCATCAGCCCACTCTTGTTTTATTATTGACCTGATTATACTCCTCCCACAAGTCATTAATATAATCAATGTGTATATATATATATATATATATATATATATATATGTATATGTATATATATATATATATATATATATATATATATATATATATATATATATATATATATATATATGTATATGCTGCCATGGTAACAGAGATAAAGACTTATTATCATTTATCATAACTCATGAATGCTGCAAATTTGTGTCTGTGTGCTGTAGCTGAAAAATATTAAGCACAGTGATCCATTTGCAGCGTTTAACATTGAACACAAACTTCCCATTTACAGGATATTTAGACTACTCCCCCCTTTTTGTTCACTTCATATTTGTGAACATGAACTGCTTTCTTCCATCAAGAAGGGGAATTCAGAGCGCGCAACATGTTTGACACTGAGTCACGCAAATTAATTCTTTGTGCTTCACTGATAACGTAATATATGTTTCAGTGTAGGCGTAATGTTTGATGGGTTTTGTTGAAAACCTAACCACGTTGTCATTGACTAAGTCACAGCCCTTGCACATTAAAAAATGATGGCTCCAAAGTATTTAAGTTAAACAATTATGACCTTAGGTTTGACCTTTCAAGGTCACCCAAGATCAAAGGTGATAAAACCAATAGGTAGATGATATAGAGTCACTCATATTACAGTTATATACAAACCATAGGTGTATTTTTAACCAGTTGTTTGAAATACCCATTCTGAGCACAGTCTGTATATATATATATAAAAGCATTGGGCCCAAATTTGGTCTTTGCCTGGGTGGCTTTAACTTTAAACTGATGTTTTTCAACTCAGATCACTTTGTTCTCAACTGTTCCAAGGTCACTGCACCACCACTACCGCTGTGGGTGGATGTAATAATAGAATCTATTTAATGTGGTCTTTAAAGCTACCGTTTGTAGGATTTAGTGCCATCTAGTGGTGAGGTTGCATTATGCCGTCGCCGGTCACAATTTTGATTCCCTTCAATTGTTTAGTTCTTTGCCATCAGGGATTCATTGTCATTGCCATAAATTCTACCCCTATTACCTAGGGGTATAATTTACCCGTGGGCTCTGAGGGCTATCAATAGGCATATCTAAGGCCAAAAAAAAGGTTCAGTTGGCAATGGAGACTGTGAGCCAGGTTCCACAACCGGGCACCAAGCCTTACAAGATTTCTTCTGCCTAACAACAGTCTGAAAGCCGTCGTCTTTAGCTGGTGGAGTTAAGCTAATGCTAATGGGCGTGTTTGCCACCCTGATACTAAGCTCTTCTGGAGTGCCTGTACCATGTAGCTCCAGTGGACTAAAGAGCTGTTCTAACTCTCTAAGAGGACCACCCTTTCTGACAACATCACACAAGTTATGTTAGTGTTGTGCGCTAAGAGAAGAATAAGCGATTAGTGAAAGCTAATGTAAGCTAAGCGCTAACAATAAGCTAACCACTCCTAGGATTCACCCATAAAATTAATGAGCTAAAATTTGTAGCTGTTGCACTTAAAGAATGACAAAAGTAATGTACAGGTAACTAAAATAAAATTGACGATTACAACCGTTTATTAAATAGAAGAGTGCTGTTCAGTCAGATCGCTGAACAGTCAGCCCACCCCAGAAAGAGGTCAGATGGGAAACATGCAGCAGCCACCCTTCCAACTGTAGGTAGCTAAGTGCCAGACTGGAATCCAAGAATTGGAAATGTGCAAGTTAGAGTAGCAGATGCACTGGGACACATCACGATGAGGTTGGGTAGCCGGTTCCTTTGTTCTTTGCCTTGCACACCTAATGGAAAGTGTTGCGTTCTGTTTCTTTTCTTACTGGGTGAGCAGCATGGGTGCCTCAGGTACCAGTCCTTGACATGAACTGGCCACCTTCTGCACTTAAAACCAGATAATCTGGCTCCCTGTACAAGCTGAAAAATTACATATGTGCAGCACAGAGAGCGGCTCTAGTTTTGCTAATATCCCATGTTTGTTGTTTAGATTAGTTGCCAATCAATCAATTCTTAAAATGTTTTTTGATCACATGCTTTTTAGAATTTGTGTTCTGGGAAAATGAACCTGTAGTATAATTTTGTTTTATTATGCCTGAATGCTCTTTCAGTCTCATTTCACAGTCACTTGCCACATGCTGCTCGATCCCGGTGCTCAGTGAGATGTGTAGCCTCTGTCTAATCAGAGAGCAGAGTATTGATTCCCAGGCGCGCAGAAAAACGCATTCGGTTTGCCATGCAATACAAAGGTACTGAGTAGGCCTATTCAGCACCTATTGATTATTTTACATCGACTGCTTCCTTTGCTGTGCAGATTTCTCTTCTGCTTTTTATTTGTCAGGTTGTGCTCTGATGGCGTTCTGTCATTGTAAAGGTATAAGCATATTTTGGAACATTCGTCTGCAATTGGAAATAAATTACGAATAACCAAGTAACTGTGGATCTGCATCTTATGAGGTAATCAACATGGACATTCAATCATGTTATCAGACTGTTTGCAGAGTGGTACACATGCGAACACCTGCTCATTTGAATGCACGCGCACAATCACACGGTGATGCAAAAGCAATTGGCTGCAGCAGAGGAGTTGGTTGCTAATGGCTACAGGAGCCGAGGGAGCAGAGAGATGTCGATAATGGCAATGTCACTCTCACCCACCCAGTTTTCAAAAAATGGGACAGGACGCACACTCGCATGGACACATACTCAAACACGTGCACATGCCTATAGGTGCATTTAAGCACGCGCACACCGACGAGCTGAAATGGAACAGCAATTTTCTTCCATTTAGACGATTGTGTGTTATTAATGTTGTCAAAAAGCAACTCTGTTCCAGACGGGTATGTGAAAAAATATGTTGGGTTTTTTTTTCTGTTTTAAAGCAAAGACAACATGCTGATCATACACATGGATTTCTACATATTTATTTCTCATACAAGGTCATCTTTTTTTTTTATTTGCAGTGTTTGTTTTCAGTCAGTTTTAAATTTTTTGTTTTGAGCTTGTATGTCTCCTTTTAGTTTCTATTTTCATTCACTTTTCACTGTTTCTTCAGTGTATTTGACATGCTTGTGTTGTCAGAAAGTTAATTTCCTTATTCCATCCATCATCTTTTTAAAGGATCATAATAATAAATAGTTGTTAAATGACCTTCACTCTGTTTTCTTTGCCAGTCTCAGTTTCATTGCAGTCTCATCGGAATTAGACTTTTCCATTTTAAATGCTATTTCGTCGTTGTCATTCTGATTCTTTGTCTTATTGTTAATGTAATAATTCGTCCAGATTGTGTTCATTGTAACAGCAGACCATCAACATTACATTAAATAAATTACATTAGAGTTGTACTGTCCAGATGATATGAGGCCCTGAAAAACCTGCAGGACACTTAAAAATGATTAAGACATAAATATGAAATTAGATTACTCCTGGCTGATGAAAAGTACAATTAATCAGTCCCATGTGTAAAACCTTCATGGATTAGATTTATTAAACTGTCTACGTTTTCAGACATCATGTTATAAATAAGCATGATGTTTAATTTATCATTTATGGTGGGATTATGTCTTCTTAACTGAGAAATTGATCGGGAGATGCTGTCTTTAAAATGACTACTCATAAGTTAAATAATAATACATTGCAAGGGGTGATTGAGAAGTTTTGAGCCTGGCCCAGAAAAAGTAGGGCGTGGTTCTCCATCTTTTGCATTCGGAGAAACCGTCATTTCTCAAAAGTTTTGGCACACTTCTCAATTGCCCTTTGTAATTACTATTTGTTTACATTTATTAATTTGCCATAATGGGCCGAGGAACTGGGTACCTCTGCTGATTTTTCCCAACCAGCTGTTGCCTTGCTGCATTCGGAGCAGCCATTTCAACCTCGCCATTTGGCAAAAGTCAGAAAAATCAGTTTTTGGAGTCTGAGCCCCAGGGGCATGAAAATTCAGTAAGGTATATCTTATATATTATATTCCAATTCTAAGGTGGAACTATGCCAGTATACAAATGTATATCTAAATATCTAAAAAGGAAGAGTAAAATAGGAGAGTAGAAAAGAGTAGAGCCACTTAGGTGCCTGGTCTTGAGAACTTGATACCTTGGATTAATTTTTTTCTGTATATGAAGTTGGATGCCAAAGGGCTGCTTTGAGCCAAGCAGCATAGTATTTAACTGTCCACCTCGTATCTGCCCATGCACAGCTTGCAGTGGCCTGACACAGTCTCTGTGCATTTCAGCCGTTTCACATACAAAAAAAAAAAAAGAATCAGTGGCATCCTTCATTGATGCAGTCTCTGGCTGACACAATTTAAAGTACGTATTAATCAATGCTCAATGTGATCTCCATGTAAATCCCCAGTAAAAACAAATAAGTATTTAGTTACATTATAGCAAGGACAGTGGGATTAGTATGGGTATGGCATGGAGTTGGGGTGGGGGGGCATGTCATCGCTCTGGTGGCTCCACATAGTGATATCTGTCAGCTGTCAGTGATGGACTATGGACTTGTCCAACTGCCCGATGCTATTATCTACACACATTTTAGAAGTAATTAACCCCTTAATGCCCTAATTTATATAGCTGTATATAAAAAAAAATGTTTTCTGTATGTTTTTGCCTTTAAGTAGATGGTAAATAATGTTGAGATTATTAATTTCACTTTTGCACAAAAACTAGATAGTAATATTGGGTATTCTGGTAATGACTTTATATTATAATGTTATAATAATAATGATGGTATGTTGCAAATTTGCGACAACGGGCATACAGGTCAATTTGGTAAATTGCATATTTGAGTCAGAGATTGTAGCATATATGCGACGATGGGCGTTAAGGGGTTAAACACTGATGAACCACTCAAAATATGTTTTCAGTTGTTTGTCCAAAATCACATCTGTGCACGAAAACCTTTCATAAATGAGGCTCAACTTTTAAATACCATTTCAGTTAATGATCTGTGTGTAAATATAGAAATGAGGTGAGACAGACGGTAAACATGACCAGTTTGAAATTGTATTTTTCCGTTTCATCCAGATATGAATGTTGGGAGAGTGTAGTGACACGGACCCACAACAGGGGGTGTAAATGAACGGACAATGAAAGAGTCGAATATGAACACTTTACTGTTGTGAATGAGCACAACCACAATACAGAGGACTACAGAATTTTGCAAACAGTCAATCCACAAAGGTGACGTGTGGGCAGGCTCGAGGATAGAAGACGTCTGTCCTGAGAAGAACCAGAACCACACGATTTCCTCCACCACCGAACCTGGAGAATACTGGAGCCGCCAAGTCCCGAGTCCCCAGGTGGCCACCGTCTCCGAATGTCGGATCTGGTACTGCTGGCGAGGAGCAGAAACAATAAGATGTGGGTGTGTGCACACCCAGTAGCAACAATGGTGGAGAGTCCACCTCCACCTCTCACACACACTCGTGCAGCTCCTGTCTCAAACACTTATCTGGCTGGGGTGTGAAGCGAAGCCGTCGCTGATTACGCCAATCTCCCAGATAAGGCAGTCCACAGGAAAACAGCTGTAAAACGAGTTCAGACTAAGACACGGTTAGTTTTAAGGCTGAGAATATTACCTTCACAGGTCGATGATATCTCGGCAACGAGGTGGAGATGACGTCCGGTTTTTATGGAGTGGTATGATGAAGTGTAGATGGGTGACAACTGTCATGAGATAATGAGTGACAGCTGTCACCCCCGGCTGTGTCCGTGGTGGCAGCGCCCTCTCGTGCCTGAACCCCGCACTTCAGGCAGGGCGCCCTCTGGTGGTGGGCCAGCAGTACCTCCTCTTCTGGCGGCCCACACAATCAATCAATCAATCAATCAATTTTATTTGTATAGCGCCAAATCACAACAGTTGCCCCAAGACGCTTTATATTGTAAGGCAAGGCCATACAATAATTACGTAAAAACCCCAACGGTCAATACGACCCCCTGTGAGCAAGCACTTGGCAACAGTGGGAAGGAAAAACTCCCTTTTAACAGGAAGAAACCTCCAGCAGAACCAGGCTCAGGGAGGGGCAGTCTTCTGCTGGGACTGGTTGGGGTTGAGGGGAGAGAATCGGGAAAAAGACATGCTGTGGAAGAGAGCAGAGATCAATCACTAATGATTAAATGCAGAGTGGTGCATACAGAGCAAAAAGAGAAAGAAACACTCAGTGCATCATGGGAACCCCCCAGCAGTCTAAGTCTATAGCAGCATAACTAAGGGATGGTTCAGGGTCACCTGATCCAGCCCTAACTATAAGCTTTAGCAAAAAGGAAAGTTTTAAGCCTAATCTTAAAAGAAGAGAGGGTGTCTGTCTCCCTGATCTGAATTGGGAGCTGGTTCCACAGGAGAGGTGCCTGAAAGCTGAAGGCTCTGCCTCCCATTCTACTCTTACAAACCCTAGGAACTACAAGTAAGCCTGCAGTCTGAGAGTGAAGCGCTCTATTGGGGTGATATGGTACTATGAGGTCCCTAAGATAAGATGGGACCTGATTATTCAAAACCTTATAAGTAAGAAGAAGAATTTTAAATTCTATTCTAGAATTAACAGGAAGCCAATGAAGAGAGGCCAGTATGGGTGAGATATGCTCTCTCCTTCTAGTCCCTGTTAGTACTCTAGCTGCAGCATTTTGAATTAACTGAAGGCTTTTCAGGGAACTTTTAGGACAACCTGATAATAATGAATTACAATAGTCCAGCCTAGAGGAAATAAATGCATGAATTAGTTTTTCAGTGTCACTCTGAGACAAGACCTTTCTAATTTTAGAGATATTGCGTAAATGCAAAAAAGCAGTCCTACATATTTGTTTAATATGCGCATTGAATGACATATCCTGATCAAAAATGACTCCAAGATTTCTCACAGTATTACTAGAGGTTAGGGTAATGCCATCCAGAGTAAGGATCTGGTTAGACACCATGTTTCTAAGATTTGTGGGGCCAAGTACAGTAACTTCAGTTTTATCTGAGTTTAAAAGCAGGAAATTAGAGGTCATCCATGTCTTTATGTCTGTAAGACAATCCTGCAGTTTAGCTAATTGGTGTGTGTCCTCTGGCTTCATGGATAGATAAAGCTGGGTATCATCTGCGTAACAATGAAAATTTAAGCAATGCCGTCTAATAATACTGGCTAAGGGAAGCATGTATAAAGTGAATAAAATTGGTCCTAGCACAGAACCTTGTGGAACTCCATAATTAACTTTAGTCTGTGAAGAAGATTCCCCATTTACATGAACAAATTGTAATCTATTAGACAAATATGATTCAAACCACCGCAGCGCAGTGCCTTTAATACCTATGGCATGCTCTAATCTCTGTAATAAAATTTTATGGTCAACAGTATCAAAAGCAGAACTGAGGTCTAACAGAACAAGCAGAGAGATGAGTCCACTGTCTGAGGCCATAAGAAGATCATTTGTAACCTTCACTAATGCTGTTTCTGTACTATGATGAATTCTAAAACCTGACTGAAACTCTTCAAATAGACCATTCCTCTGCAGATGATCAGTTAGCTGTTTTACAACTACCCTTTCAAGATTTTTTGAGAGAAAAGGAAGGTTGGAGATTGGCCTATAATTGGCTAAGATAGCTGGGTCAAGTGATGGCTTTTTAAGTAATGGTTTAATTACTGCCACCTTAAAAGCCTGTGGTACATAGCCAACTAATAAAGATAGATTGATCATATTTAAGATTGAAGCATTAAATAATGGTAGGGCTTCCTTGAGCAGCCTGGTAGGAATGGGGTCTAATAGACATGTTGATGGTTTGGAGGAAGTAACTCAGACAGAACAATCGGAGAGAAAGAGTATAACCAAATACCTGCATCACTGAAAGCAGCCAAAGATAACGATACGTCTTTGGGATGGTTATGAGTAATTTTTTCTCTAATAGTTAAAATTTTATTAGCAAAGAAAGTCATGAAGTCATTACTAGTTAAAGTTAAAGGAATACTTGGCTCAATAGAGCTCTGACTCTTTGTCAGCCTGGCTACAGTGCTAAAAAGAAACCTGGGGTTGTTCTTATTTTCTTCAATTAGTGATGAGTAGTAAGATGTCCTAGCTTTACGGAGGGCTTTTTTTATAGAGCAACAGACTCTTTTTCCAGGCTAAGTGAAGATCTTCTAAATTAGTGAGATGCCATTTCCTCTCCAACTTACGGGTTATCTGCTTTAAGCTGCGAGTTTGTGAGTTATACCACGGAGTCAGGCACTTCTGATTTAAAGCTCTCTTTTTCAGAGGAGCTACAGCATCCAAAGTTGTCTTCAATGAGGATGTAAAACTATTGACGAGATACTCTATCTCACTTACAGAGTTTAGGTAGCTACTCTGCACTGTGTTGGTATATGGCATTAGAGAACATAAAGAAGGAATCATATCCTTAAACCTAATTGCAGCGCTTTCTGAAAGACTTCTAGTGTAATGAAACTTATTCCCCACTGCTGGGTAGTCCATCAGAGTAAATGTAAATGTTATTAAGAAATGATCAGACAGAAGGGAGTTTTCAGGGAATACTGTTAAGTCTTCAATTTCCATACCATAAGTCAGAACAAGATCTAAGATATGATTAAAGTGGTGGGTGGACTCATTTACATTTTGAGCAAAGCCATTTGAGTCTAATAATAGATTAAATGCAGTGTTGAGGCTGTCATTCTCAGCATCTGTGTGGATGTTAAAATCGCCCACTATAATTATCTTATCTGAGCTAAGCACTAAGTCAGACAAAAGGTCTGAAAATTCACAGAGAAACTCACAGTAACGACCAGGTGGACGATAGATAATAACAAATAAAACTGGTTTTTGGGACTTTCAATTTGGATGGACAAGACTAAGAGTCAAGCTTTCAAATGATTTAAAGCTCTGTCTGGGTTTTTGATTAATTAATAAGCTGGAATGGAAGATTGCTGCTAATCCTCCGCCTCGGCCCGTGCTACGAGCATTCTGGCAGTTAGTGTGACTCGGGGGTGTTGACTCATTTAAACTAACATATTCATCCTGCTGTAACCAGGTTTCTGTAAGGCAGAATAAATCAATATGTTGATCAATTATTATATCATTTACTAACAGGGACTTAGAAGAGAGAGACCTAATGTTTAATAGACCACATTTAACTGTTTTAGTCTGTGGTGCAGTTGAAGGTGCTATATTATTTTTACTTTTTGAATTTTTATGCTTAAATAGATTTTTGCTGGTTATTGGTGGTCTGGGAGCAGGCACCGTCTCTACGGGGATGAGGGGATGGCAGGGGGAGAGAAGCTGCAGAGAGGTGTGTAAGACTACAACTCTGCTTCCTGGTCCCAACCCTGGATAGTCACGGTTTGGAGGATTTAAGAAAACTGGCCAGATTTCTAGAAATGAGAGCTGCTCCATCCAAAGTGGGATGGATGCCGTCTCTCCTAACAAGACCAGGTTTTCCCCAGAAGCTTTGCCAATTATCTATGAAGCCCACCTCATTTTTTGGACACTACTCAGACAGCCAGCAATTCAGGGAGAACATGCAGCTAAACATGTCACTCCCGGTCCGATTGGGGAGGGGCCCAGAGAAAACTACAGAGTCCGACATTGTTTTTGCAAAGTTACACACCGATTCAATGTTAATTTTAGTGACCTCCGATTGGCGTAACCGGGTGTCATTACTGCCGACGTGAATTACAATTTTACCAAATTTACGCTTAGCCTTAGCCAGCAGTTTCAAATTTCCTTCAATGTCGCCTGCTCTGGCCCCCGGAAGACAATTGACTATGGTTGCTGGTGTCGCTAACTTCACATTTCTCAAAACAGAGTCGCCAATAACCAGAGTTTGATCCTCGGCAGGTGTGTCATCGAGTGGGGAAAAACGGTTAGAGATGTGAACGGGTTGGCAGTGTACACGGGGCTTCTGTTTAGGGCTACGCTTCCTCCTCACAGTCACCCAGTCGGCCTGCTTTCCCGGCTGCTCGGAATCTGCCAGAGGGGAACTAACACAATGAAATTAGACATCGAACTGCAGCAGTGAGTGTTTATTCAGGAAACATG
This sequence comes from Thalassophryne amazonica, assembly GCF_902500255.1. NCBI lineage: Eukaryota > Metazoa > Chordata > Actinopteri > Batrachoidiformes > Batrachoididae > Thalassophryne > Thalassophryne amazonica. The sequence goes on along the minus strand of NC_047112.1, from coordinate 29,591,977 downwards.
TTCAGCAGTAGGTACAATATGCCAACCAACAGTGATGGTTTTAGCTGTAAGCAATAAAGAAGTCTGGTTCCCTCAACAAGGTGGATAAAACCGCCAAATGACTTTTTGTCTGTTTTGAACCTAAACTCCTCTGGCTGGTGACAGTCCTTCTATTAAAGACAGTTACATTGGAACATAACAGTAAAAGTACTTAAGAAGTAAAATATAAATATCTAGAAAATTTAGGGGGTAGGGGTGCAATGGCACACATCTGTCACGATTCGGTATGAGTCATGGTTTTAAAGTCGCAGTATGGTTTCCTCATACAAGTACAGAAAAAAAGGCTTCCACAAAATTAAAAAGAAGGAAAAATATCACTTGAATTATTCAACATTTGACTTGAGGATCTACAGTTTCCACATACTCAACATTGTCTGAAGATTTTACTTTCCATTTTGGGTAATCACATTCACATACGTACAGTATAATTCATACGCAGTGGTGCAAACTTTCACTTTTTCCCTCTGCCAACAAACTTGGTTATATTTTCACCAGTTTGTTTGTTTCTTTGTGAACAGCCTGTAATCCACAATTTTTCATATATCGTTATGACATTTTTACTCAAGATTCATATTCTGATAGGCAAGAACTGATTACATTTTTTCACCGTCATACATCGAAGGTCAAAGTCAGGAAAACTCCTGGAAAACTGGAAAAATCTAGCTTTTAACACTAAACAGATTTTCAAAAATTCACAACTCTGTCAAAAAACATTGAATTTCTTTTGTATTTGGGGGCTTCATGTAGGATGGTATCCTTTATCAACTGACAAAGTTTGATCCGGATCTGATCCAGACTACAGATTTTGTGTCCATTTAAATTTAACATTGAAAACCCCATTTAATGTATATTTTACATTATATCTTAATCAAATCACTCTCATAATTGAAAGTGAGGTGCAGGCTGGCGCTCACTATCACCTGAAAAGTTTAATTTGGATCTGATCTGGATTGTGGATTTTCTGGACATTTGAATTTAATATTGAAAAGCCCATTTGGTGTATATTTTGCATTATATCTCAAACAAAAGTGCCTCAATCACTCTCATTTTTCTGATATGGATTTACCTGCACCACCAAAACTGGATGGAGGTTCCAATTTTATGCCTGTTAGTCTGTCTTCTAGTTATCAGTCAGAAACCAAGTGCCAAAAAGCAATGACAAATTGTGCATAGCAAAGATAACCAGTGTTCCATGAAAATTATCTGAAAAGAATTCAGCGACCAAAAAAGTTGAAAAAAAACAAAAATAAAACCTGACACCACCACAAAAAAACTTTGATTCAAGTGCATGAACTAAATACGAGGTCTGTTAGAAAAGTATTGGACCTTTTTATTTTTTGCAAGAACCTGACGGATTTGAATCGTGTGCTTGCATGAGCAAACCTTGAACCTTTGTACGCATGCGTGAATTTTTTCACGCCTGTCGATTGCGTCATTTGCTGGTAAGCACGGACATGCTGTGACATGCCCACCTCTTCCACAATTTCTCAGATAGTCACACGACTGAAAAGTCACCGAAAGCCGTCTGAATCATCCGAATGGTTTCCACCTGGCTGTCGCCCAGTTTCTGGCAAAATTTGATGCGGCGCTGCTCCAGTCGTTCCGTCTTCGACAGGTGTGAAAAAGTTCACGCATGCGCACGAAGGTTCAAGGTTGGCTCATGCAAGCACACGTGATTCAAATCCATCAGGTTTTTGCAAAAAATAAAAAGGTCCGATACTTTTCTAACAGACCGCGTACATACTCCTGACATTTGATCACATCTAATTTATCTTATGAAAAGTCACTTCTGACCTTGAAAATGTTTTCCAAGATAAAGTTTGTGGAATTGGAAACTAGTGTTGGCGGAGGCTGGCGCTCGATGAGTGCAGTGCTCTAGTTACTGGAGGCCAAAATATGGCCATCGGTTATTGCGAAGACTTTGTGTCCATCCTTCTGTCTGTCTGTGCTCAGCATAAGAATAGAATAGAATAGAATAATTTTAATTGTCATTGTACAGGGGGTGTACAATGAAATTGGGGATGCTCCCCCAGAGCTACTGTACACCACAAAAAAGACATCTGTGATTGTGAAACACTGGGGCAACATTTAGGGCCAGTCCTATTACTGCCAGGGTCTTCAAATTCACAGGAACCATTCTTGGGACACAGACCTTGGACAAGTTCAAAGATTTCTAACCTTGATTTTAAGAGGTCAAAAGGTCACATTCTGTGTCCTATTTTCCTGCTCATACGGTTTGTTTTGTTTTTCTTGCAGTACACAGCTCATTGTTTGACATATTGTGGTTTTTGAGTTTCACTGTTTCCTGTTGGACCCCTACCTAAGGATCATTACAGTATGTAGAAAGTCTGTACATCAGAATCTGTAGAATTGTGCATAAATTCCTAGGCTTTGGTGGGTGTGTTATTTTCCATAGAAATGCTGCAGACCGAGCATGGCACATTTATCCCTTCCACCTGACCGCATTTAGATCGATAGAATAAGCTCAGTGAAGGGGAAGGATGGAGAGACGACAAAAAGTCAAACGGTTGCTAAAGCAACAGATTAGATGGTCCGGGCTTTCTTCCATCTCCAGCAGAGCGGTAAAATGAGACATCAGCAGCACATCAAGCATTGCTGAAGCTCCCTTTACTCTACAGACAACACCATGATTAATAACAACCATGTTTGCACAGCACTAAGAGCAGGCCATAAACCTTATTGTCTTAATGAGGCATGACCAATGACCATGACTAATCAGATTACACTATGAGCTGGCTATCCAAACAGGTCGGATATGTTCAGTGTTTGCCCACAATGCAAATTTCAAAATATGGAAATGAAATAAAAAAAAAAAACCCTATTAATCAAGAGATAATAATCTAATTGACAGTCACTATAGAGAAAGATGGCTTTTATGCAGCTTTACCACTTCATCTTTCTCCCTTCACATCTGTGTCCATTAACAGCAAAATATTTAATGCCTTCTCTAAGTTGAGAAGATAAAGTTTAAATGAAATACCAAGCAAAACAATATGATACAAAACATTCATACAGAACTCGTATCTCACACTGTCACACAGTTTCACCCTGACCCTTTAGGCATATGCTGAGTAACAGTGTAGCTCAAATGATTTTCCAAAGCAGCTCTGTGTTCATGGCAGCTGAGTTCGCCGCTCTGTTTGACAACAGCAAAGAAAAGCCCTTTTATGTATGTATTTATTCATTTATTTTTGAGTTGGAGCTTCCAGTGCATCTCCGCGTGACTCCAGGCAGATGAACTCTCCTTGGTATTTCAGATAAAATTTTTCCTGTGCTTGGCACGAAAAGTGTTGCGTGTAACCACGGACACTCGTCAACATCGTATGTGTCCCTGTAACCACTAGAACATGTACAATCTGCCCACCTCATTTCAGCCCACTTGGGGTTTGTGATGGCCCAGTGCATCTTCTTGTATCTCCAGGCAGAGGAACTCTTCTTGATATCTTGGATTATTTTTTGTGTGCTGTGTTATAATTGAATGGCAGTCTACACGCCACCATGGCTACCAGACCTCTAATATATTTGCAGGAGATACTGATACAACATACAACATACATCAACCTGTGCACACCACATCTCATCTCGTTCATCTTCACCACTATTTTGCATTTTATGCACTCTATGCCTAATAATCCACATTCATTATTGATCAATTTGATCTTTGGGGGAAATTCCTGATGAAAACTAATGAATACAACATTTCCATTATAGTAGGAACAATGGAATTAGTGTGTATGGCAAGATGGGGGGGCATGGTATTACAATGATGGCTCTATATCCTGATGTCGATCAGCCATCGACGATGGATGATTGAATCATCCCATCTGGTCAAACCTAGTCCACATTGATGACCTGCTGCCTTTCCCCTCACCCTCATTCATCTTCCTCCTTCTCTGGCATTTTCCATTCTTCACTTTCCTCTTGCACTCCTTTCTTAAAATTTAAATTACGTAGATTTGTCTTCACGCAACCTTATTTTTTCTGATCAGCCGGTTTGTTCTCAAGCATACCACATTGCCTTCCAAAACTCTGCATCATGACAGTTTTGCTATTTTCTTCATAAAAAGTATCTGTGCCTATATTGTGTATGAGACAGAACGTTAAGAATAACGAAGTGGCTACGGGTACGTACATCCGTATCTTCTGCGGGACTACTAAAGGTACGGACCTGCGCTGCGTTGAACACAGCAGCAGCTGCAGCAGGATGCCTGAGCTCATCCGTGTAACTTTCAACACTAATATTTGGGAATGTGTGTGTGTCAGAGTAAGTTTAATACTTTCCTGACATAATTTAATATAAATTAATTTTACTGGGTCAATATCCAGGTCAAAATGGCATTTTAACATGTATTTTGCGAGCATTTTTCTGTGTGTTCAGAAGGGAATCCCCATTGAAAATGCATTAACATCCAAGTACTTCATCAATATTTTGCCCGGTTAGGAGACGTCATGTCACTGTCCATGACGGGACATTTTCGTTTAGTGTGCAGCATTGGGAGTGCGCTCTCTAGTTCTCATATACAGCTCCATGGGTTCACTGAAGGTACGGACAATGTATGGATGAGTTTTGAAGCCTTGCCGGACCTTTAGCCGCATATGGTACGGGTACGGACATATTTGCGCATTCTGATTGGTCGATAACACACCCTCCATATCTTTAGAACGGTCTCTGTAGATATGGCTCCGTACCCGTAGCTACAGCCTAAGAATAATGTAAAGCTACATGACTATGACATGGATTTGCAGTCTCTTGCAGTAAGTGGTTCATCATGCTTACCAAGAGCTTATGAAAAGTTTCAAATGTCAGTGCTGAGCATTTTGGAGAGTGGAATATTAACACGGATCTGTCATCCAACTTTCGGAGCTTCTTGTGTGTCTCTCGAGGACCACATACTTGTCACCACCGCCAGCTTTACATGCTGTAACTGCCTTGTTGGCCGTTTGTTCCGGATGTTCAATGATATTTATTGGCAAACATTTTAACTTTATCATTCAGATGACATACTATCAAAGTGATACAAAAAAATGGATGTACTTCATGTTTGGTGATAGCCATTGTGACTTTTAAAAAGCAGTTATATGATTTACTGAAACCTATTAGTCCAATCTGTCAGTGTGGTGTCCTTCTTCTTCTTCATGCTGTTTAAGGGGAACTCCCACAGTTTTTCAACCTGTACTTTATTTGTAGTTTTATTTATTTATATTTTCAGTCAGGACAAAATCTTCTGTAAGTGATCCAGTATTGCTTTAGAACACGCACACTGTTGCAGGCTAAACAACTACACAGTGCCATTGAATGGGGCGGATGACAAACACTCACAGAAAACCGTTGTCATCAATGAATAAAACTTTGCCCACACGGAAATGGAACTTTCTCTATATGATCTTTTTCTTTGTTGTTTTCAAAAAGTTTTCATAAAAACGGTACAGTTTCAAGAAATATCTGCGTCCACAGGAAATCACTGAAAACGGCTGAAAAGGATGTAGTACATACGAGGTCTATTAAAAAAGAAACCGACCTTTTTATTTTTTCAAAAACTATATGGATTTGAATCACGTGTGATTGCGTCAGACAAGCTTGAACCCTCGTGCGCAAGCGTGAGTTTTTTCACGCCTGTCGGTTGCGTCATTCGCCTGTGGGCAGGCTTTGAGTGAGCACTGGTCCACCCCCCTCGTCGGAATTCCTTTGTCTGACTTCTTACTGAGAGACTGGCGCTTTGCTTGATCAAAATTTTTTCTGACACAGAGAACAGAGAAGTTTCAGAAGAGCTCGGGATCAGTAGTTTATCCGGACATTCCACTGTTAAAGAAGATTTTGTAATGAAAGACGTGCGGTCGGATTCGCGCGTCGACACCCAGCCGCTCATCGCGTGGCGCCACAGCAAAACACCTCCGTTGAAAGCAGTACAGGACAAGTTTGAACATGCCCAGCTGTTAAACAATTTCTCGGATACTCACTCAACTGAAAGCCATCGAAAACCACCTGAATCTTACGAATGGTTATCAACACGGAGGTGTTTTGCTGTGGCGCGCGAATCCGTCCACACGTCTTTCATTACAAAATCTCCTTTAACAGTGGAATGTCTGGATAAACTGCTGATCCCGAGCTCTTCTGAAACTTCTCTGTTCTCTCACGACGTCCTGGGTCAACAGAGGCTTAAATTTGGAAGTTTTCAACTTGAAACAGGCTGACAACAGCGGCTCGGGGCGCGGCGCACCGTCCAGCTCCGTGGGCAGTCCTTAAAGCGACAGTAACACTCCATAATCTCTCATCAGACGTTAAAATTTTCACTGAAAACCATCTGAATTTCTCGAATGGTGTCCACTTGGATGTGCCTTACAGTTTCAGAAAAAATTTTGATCAAGCAAAGCGCCAGTCTCTCAGGAAGAAGTCAGACAAAGGAATTCCGACGAGGGGGGTGGACCAGTGCTGAATCAAAGCCTGCCCACAGGCGAATGACGCAACCGACAGGCATGAAAAAACTCACGCATGCGCATGAGGGTTCAAGCTTGTCTGACATAATCGCATGTGATTCAAATCCATATGGTTTTTTAAAAAAATAAAAAGGTCAGTTTCTTTTCTAATAGACCTTGTATGCCAGGCCTGTATGTGGTGCTGTAACACTCCCACAAAAAAACTCAGAAGAAGATGTAAAGCAGGCACATAATAACTTGTGCACTGTGTGCGTACACACAGAAGAAGATGAGAAGATGGCAAACGGTAAAGCTACAGGAAGAGCCAAAGGTGAGACATTTGTGTGGACTGATGTGTGGACAAAGTGACACTTCTGCTTTGAGTCACACTTGATTATAAATCAACGATTTATGTTACTCTCCAAACTCCAGAAACTCCCTCAAAAGTCTGCCTGGTGTGGTTGTTAAGCAGCGCAGGGGTTTAGTAGGTAGGTTCATGCATTCAGGCGTTCTGAGCTAGACTAGCCCGATGCTGACACACAGTACCATTTGATGTGAACATAGTTAAGAGGAAAATGCATGTTCTTTAAGCAGGTGTGTTGCTGTAGTACCTAAATCTGAGCATAGCCTCGGCCTTAACTTGTTTTATGTAATAATAAGGTAATTATATACTCGGCTTTATTCAAGGCACCGCCAGACAATCACAGAGGGGACACGCTGGAGAGGAAACCTCCGGTTCCAGCTAGGCCTGTACGGTTTATCCGGTTTGTCCGGTACACCGTATAATTTTGGCTGACGGTAGAGATTTGGGGCCGCAGAGTTTTTCAATCCAGGAAAACTCCTCCGTGAAGCGGCTGTGTGTGTGTGAGCCAGTTTGCTGTTCATGTACGTTTGTGAGACACCTCTTTTGTCGATGATATTTGCAAAGCCGTTGTTTATTTATTTCAGCCGACGCACTGGGGGAAGGCGGAGCCTCTGTCGCGACCTAAATCAAACATTTGAGAAAGCGTCACGTTAAATAACGCAAGAGGTTTTTTTAACCGAATTCAAAAGACACAATCAGCCAGGTAACATCAATTTACCAGACTGACTTTAAATATAAGTAAAGTATTTTTTATAAAATGTTTTGGTGGTTTTGTGTTGAGTTTTGTAAATGAGGAAGTGACCGCCCTGAAAGCGCTTCATGTATTCAGAGCCAGTGTACCATCTAGTGTTCAAGAGATGAAACTTCAACTGCTGACCATAAATTTATTTAATTCTTTCAATAAAACATCAAGTCTAGGCTTGCATCTTAGATTTACCTTCCGGCAAACTGTACCAGTAGTTTTGAGATCTGCACAATAAATGTTTTCAAAATTACATTATATCTGTTTTTATTTTTTGTTGTCATTTTTATTTATTTATTTTGATCAATTTACTTTTGGTAAGGGACCCATTCAAAAACACCCTATACCATTACCATGAAGGGATTAAATTTATACCGCGATATGAATTATAGGTTATATCATGCAGCCCTAGTTCCAGCTGACCCGGCAGTGTAGGGGGATCTCCAAATCAAGAGGAGGATGTTGGAGTGGATGGAGGCAGCAAGTAGACGCCGTGCTGACAATATGCAGCAGATAATGTTGGGGAAAGTGTAGTGACATTGTCAGATCTCGTTATTTTTTTAGATACACGGCACACGCTCACCTTCCGATGAATGTGTTTGTGTACTAAACCAGCTCTCCGTCTCTGGGGTCCGACCTTCATGTCTCCACGGGTATTACCCGGCAGGGTTGCACAAAGGCTGTTCTAGCTGGTGGCGAGGAGATTCGTCTAGCCGCTCACTGCCTCCATCCGGACGTCCACCCCGCTGACGCTGATCTCGCACCCCGGTCGAATAACCTTCTCTGGAACCAGGATACGAGCCGGCCACGCCCGTTAACGGCAGCTCTCCTCTTATGGATCAGGGCTCTTGGAATGTTGCTAGATTTTGAATTGAACTATTTCTCTCATTGATCCCCATACTCCTGGGGTACGCATGTGTAGGTTCACGGCTGCCATGGCAACCTTTTCTGCCTCTTCCCATGTCATATGTCCAGATCGTAATCCGTCCACACATATTACCACCCGCCGATGCTAGCGTTCTTTGGCCAAATCAATAGCTGTTCCCAGAGTTTTCAACATTTTCTCCGTGTATTCGATTGAATTTTCTCTCCCTGGGTAGCTTTCAAAGGGCACATGTATGAGTGCATGATAATCCATTCGTGGTGCGCTTGTTATCACCATCAATTTTCCGTCCAGACTTCTCCCCTTTATGTTCTTAAGCTCCTCTTGGTATTCTTTGCCTGCCCGCTCCTTGAGCTTTGCTCGGAATTTTCGGTTGGCAATTTTCAGTCTGTGATTTGTGAAGACAATGAGACTATCTCCATCTATATCCCAAGGACTGCCAAAATAATGATATGCCCGTCTTCCATCTTGGGTCACCATTTTTTTGGTTCCTTCGGGCATAGGGTTCAAGTCCTCCATGTAGTCAGATTCAATGTATACATGGTGGGTTTTTGCTTTAGATTTTCTAAAGATCTCCTGCGAACGCCCTTCCTCTTTAATATGGTAACTCGGTCCGGAAACACATTCTTCAGCTTTAAGCTGTCCCAAGCTTCTGGGCCCACATTCCGGCGATTGATGGAATATCTGTCCAGATACTCCCTGAAGGCTTCTTTGTCTTTTTTCCTGCTCAACTAGGCGTTCTGTCTGTTTTTTAACTGTTGAGGTTGTTCCTCTCACACTTCCTAAGGGCAAATTTTGCCACACTGGGTCAAAGCTTGTGTGGAGCTGGTCCGGGCTTTTATATTCTTGACCATTTCCTCCAGAATTAAGACCTTCCGGGGATATCAATTCATCTCCACTTCCCTCTGGCTTGTTTTCCTCATCACTTTGTTCGGGTTCGACCTGGAAATCTATCTTGCTCTCGTCTTCATTGTCGAAGATCTGACTTCCATTCCTATCTTCCATTATAGGATATTGTTCCTTAAGCATTCTTCCTAACCCCTTTAGCCGTTCTGCCATGGACTTAAACTCAGCATACACGGACGCTGATTTTGCTTTAACATCAACCAGGACCGTCTCTACTCCCAACAACCCAGCTGTCATCTTTACTGCGGAGTCATAACTTTTCTCAGGACTTATTAAGGTGGTGATTTGTCCTCTTTTCCACTCTTCTCCGAGAAGTTTGCACCACCATTCAAGCCACTCTCTGGTCTTATCCTTTGGGACTGGTGGGCTCTCCAAAACGGCCAGGATCTGCCCCTCCTTATGCTTACCGGGATAATATATCCCTAATGTGTGTATAGTTCCTGCCATAGCTTCTTTCTTCATCAGTTTCTACACTTTGATCTCTGACATATTTTTGAACTGTTTCTGCCCAAGAATCATATCCTCGTCCATACAATACTACCCTGTGTGGCCGAAAATCCACTTCTTTTCCCTCGTCATGTTCGGATTCAGGGGTTGCTATGGGTCCTGACTCTTCTTCAGCCATATTTTCACTGCTTGTTTTTAACACTAACCTTACTGTTTCGTAATGATTATCCTCTCTTTATTCTCTCGGTTGCTGAGATTGTCGATTCCACCACTGTCGTCTCCTTGACTTCAGCTATGGTTCTTGTCGTCTCGAGTCGTCTGCCTCTCAAAGCCTCTCTTGGCGCCTTGAGTCAGGGATGAGTGACAGACTACTTGGCTATTCAGCACTAATTCCAGAGGTTAACTCCAAATCAGCTGCGCCTTTTCCCGGTTCTCCCCTCAGGAACCTCACGGGTTGATGATCCTATTCTCTCTTGTAGATCACCATTTTGCACGGTATACTCTCATACCTGCTCTTTTGACGATCTGATCCAGCAGGCTCCCTCGCCTGCTTCCCTTCCTCGTCGTTTCGTGACGATCCAGCAGGCTATCTCCGTCTGCTTCTCGTCCCAGTCCAGACGATCCAGCAGTGACACGTCTGCTTCTCGTCCCAGTTTAGACGATCCAGCAGTGACACGTCTGCTTCTCGTCCCAGTTCAGACGATCCAGCAGTGACACGTCTGCTTCTCGTCCTTGATCCCAGCTCCCTGGGATACTTTCTCCTGTTGTCTTTACTTCGTCCTTCTGGTGGTCACCTCCAAATTTTCACACCTCTGGAAAACAGATATGTTTCAAGCCGTTACTGGACCTATACAGGCCATCAGCCGACACTCTCCACAACACTGTCTCCTTTGGTGATCCACTCAGGGGCTTTTCACCTATCCAATGGCAAAGACTCTCCTTTGGCCAGGATTCTTCCTCGGACCCGACTACACTTTGTCAAGTCCCTGTTCGGGCGCCACGTGTCAGATCCCGTTATTTTTTTAGATACACGGCACACGCTCACCCTCCGATGAATGTGTTTGTGTACTAAACCAGCTCTCCGTCTCTGGGGTCCGACCTTCGTGTCTCCACGGGTATTACCCGGCAGGGCTGCACAAAGGCTGTTCAAGCTGGTGGCGAGGAGATTCGTCTAGCCGCTCACTGCCTCCATCCGGACGTCCACCCCGCTGACGCTGATCTCGCACCCCGGTCGAATAACCTTCTCTGGAACCAGGATACGAGCCAACCACGCCCGTTAACGGCAGCTCTCCTCTTATGGATCAGGGCTCTTGGAATGTTGCTAGATTTTGAATTTAGTGACTCGTACAGCGAGTCCCCAGGATGCATTAATTTCATTAAAAACCAGACTAACCTTTTAGAGCACTTTTTGATGTTGTACACCCAATAAACTTTATCTTTTACACCTTAAGAAGCATCAATAAATCCAATGTCCGAGCCTTAACACTTTAACTGCATGCTTGGAAATTTATTGCAGATTTTGCAAGTGCCGACAACATAATCAAAATAGGTTATTTGATGATAATTTCACAACAGTAATTCAAGTATAATTAAAATAATAATTGGCAGAGATTTTTGTTTTTAATTCAATAATACTGTCTGATCTTACTTTGACTGGGCTGGATTGACTTCTTAACAATTTTTCTAGGAGTGAGGGAAGGAGGTTTTTGATGTTAAAGTCCCCAGCTCGATGAACTTGATTTCCTCTTCATCAGCTATTAGTTGTTAGCTGACCACGATCCTTGTGTGATGTTGTAATCCTTCAGGAAATTAATCCACATAAGAGTTTATTCCTTCTTCAATCAACCAAAAGTTGATCTAATCCATTCTGGTATGCTGTGATGTTCCTTGAGAGAGAAAACGTTGAAACTTCCCCACTCAGACTTAAGGCCAGTGATTATTCTCCAATGCTCTGCTACTCCGTGACTGGACGGCCTGAGTGGGAGTTGAAAACTCTCTCAAATGATCTCTTATGGCTCCAATCCTCTCACTCCACGATTCCAGTTGCTGCTCACAAGATGGTCAAGTTTTGTGATCTCCTCGTAGCAGGGGAGAAGTGACAACAGCACCTCTCCCTGGAAGAATAACCCCGTTTCCTGGTGTTTTACAGTTTATATATATGAGCTTGATTCTTTGTTGTTCAGATGATCTTGGTTACCATGGGGACGCTGGTGACTCAAAACCTCCTCCCTTCTCCTTCCCTTACTGGAAGCCATCTGCAGCCCTTTGCCAGTAACTTATTTCTCAAGTTCCTCTTTTCTGTTAACACTTCAACTTTTCTGAGAATTCGTTTTTCTGAATCATGTCTTTAGAATCACATCAATCATATTCAATCATTTCATTACAACTCTCTTTCACATAAAAACAATTCACATGATCATATACAAACATTTTCATTCCTTATTATTCATTTTCATATTTTACCACATCTTAATCATTTGATCAGTTGTTTATTATCAGCTTCTCTTGCTCTGCTTGCGACATCACTTCACTTCCTCTTTCTGACTCTGCATTCTTTATCAAAACAACTTCTTCACTTCCTCTTTCTGACTCTGCATTCTTTATCAAAACAACTTCTTCACTTCCTCTTTCTTCTGACTGCACTAAAAACAACTTCTTCACTTATTTGTAACATACTTTTTCTAATCAACTCTTACTTTTATTACATTAATAGTTCATTTAATCATACTTGTTATGTTAGAATCATTCTTAGACATTACTTTTAACACATTAATACTTCATTTGATCATACTTTGTCATTTTAGAATCATCTTAGACATATTCCATCGTCTTCACCACTGAGTTCATTCCATGGGCCTCCCCATCTGCAATGGAAAAGTCCGGTATGACCTCACTTACTCCAGGAAAGTACCGAACACTGTCCAGTTTAATCCAACAGCATGTATATTAATCCAATGGCACATACTATATTCCAAGATGAAAACAAGCTAAAAGCAACCTTAAAGTCATCTTTCTTGACAACATGGACCCACAACAGGGGGCGCAAATGAACGGTCAATAGATGAGCCAACAGGTAACAATTTAATGTTGTGAATGTGCACAACGACTATACAGACAATCTCAGAATATGATAGCAGTCAATACACAAAGTTGACGTGTGGGCAGGCTCGAGGATAGAAGACGTCTGTCCTGAGAAGAGTTGGAACCACACGATTTCCGCCGCCACCGAACCTGGTGAATACTGGAGCCGCCAAGTCCCGAATTCCCAGGTGATCACCGTCCCCGACTGTCGGATCTGGTACTGCTGGTGAGGAGCACAAACAGTGAGATGTGGGTGTGTGCACACCCAGTAACAAAAACAGTCAGAAGGTGGAAAGTCACCTCCACCTCTAATCACACACTCGTGCAGCTCCTGTTAACCACTTATCTGGTTGAAGTGTGAAGCGAAGCCGTCGCTGATCACACCAAACGCCAATCCCACAAATAAGGAAACACTTACAGGAAAACAGCTGCAAAGAAGTTCAGACTATTAGTCAGTGTTTTCAGTTTAGCAGAGAATTACCTTCACAGGTAGATGATATCTCGGCAATGAGGTGGAGATGACGTCCGGGTTTTATGGAGTAGTATGATGAAGCGTAGATGGGTGACAGCTGTCATGAGATAATGAGTGACAGCTGTCACCCCCGGCTGTGTCCGTGGCGGCAGCGCCCTCTCGTGCCTGAAGCCCGCACTTCAGGCAGGGGGCCCTCTGGTGGTGGGCCAGCAGTACCTCCTCTTCTGGCGGCCCACACAACAGATAACGTAATTTCCGGACTATAAGCCACTACTTTTTTCACACACTTTGAACAGTGCGGCTTAAATAATGATGCAGCTAATTTATAGATTATTACAGGCTTTCTCATAAGTCAAACTACGTCACTTGATGTTGTCCATTAATTGGCTGAAAGCTGCGGTCCTCATGCGGCATAAATTCACACACACAATAAAGTGTTACCTGTTAGTTTTAGTGGATTCATCAATGCAACCCAAAGAAAATGACCTCTGAAGATACTTTAATTTCTTGTCATTGCTGAAGAAAAGTCTGGCACTTTGTGCTAACGTTGCTCCATCAGATCAGTCAGTGGAGCCTTCTCTCCCCCTTTCATGACGTCTCAAAATACTTTAATTCCTTGTTGTTGCTGAAAAAAAGTACCTCTCGTCTTTGCGCCACAAGATGGAAAAGTCACAGCACCTCATTAACGTCTCATTTACCACAGACACCAGACGATCCTGGCTGTACGTGATGGAATTATCTCACGATCTGTAAAGAAGAAAAAAAAAAGTTAAAATTACTCAGTTCTTAGTGCGGAGCAGAGAAGCCGCGCGACACTGTGCACGCGCTGGATGACGTGCTCGTCAGAAAAAAGCATTTACGGTACGTATTTAATTAAATGTTAAAAAATCTTTCTGTCTAACATCTTTCTGTGTAAATACCTCATGTTACAACGTGGAAACCCGTGGCTTATAGACAAGTGTGGCCTATTTATAGGTACAGTTTTTTTTTTTTTTAATTGGTGGGTGCGGCTTATATTTAGGTGCACTCTGTAGTCCGGAAAATTATGGTATGGTATTATTAGTACGATTCAGGATGGCTTTTTCCCAGATGCATGAATTATTACTTCAACCGCACAATGCACAGCCCCACAAGAGCAAGTTCAAGGGCACCCACGATCATTCATTCATACAACACCACACCCCATTACAGCAGCCTTCCTGCACACACCGAAAAAAAAAACCTAAAAGCACCTAAAAAAAAAACCTAAAACCTAAAAAAAGCAGTTTGAACATAATAGTTTTGAGTTTGTAGTGTCAACAGCAGATGCTACTATTATTGTGAACACCCCCTTTTCTATTTTTTTTTACTAATAGCCCAATTTCATAGCCTTAAGAGTGTGCATATCATGAATGCTTGGTCTTGTTGGATTTGTGAGAATCTACTGAATCTACTGGTACCTTGTTTCCCATGTAACAATAAGAAATATACTCAAAACCTGGATTAATCTTTTTAGTCACATAGCACTGCTATAATTCTGAACACTACTATACGTACAACGCCCCCCGGGATGCACAGTTTGGAATTGAGAGAGGAAAAACAAAAAAGTAAGCGTTATACCTCTATGGGTCACAGCACAGTGGTGGCGTGAGTTTAGAAACATATTTATTATGCTTTGTTTTTGTTTTAAAGTCTGTGCCTCCTCTGGCTGTGTAAAAACAGGATCTGTGGCGAGTAAAAAAAAAAAACAAGCAAACAAACAAACAAACAAACAAAAAAAACCCTAAAGCTTTGCTTTTTTCTATGTATGCCTAAAGTCTGTTTCTGAGGACAGCATGAGATACACACACGGATAAAACCTTCTTACCTGTCAGTCAGGTAGAACTTCACACATAAGTAAACAAGTTTATCTGTGTGTAGGTTTTCTTTGTGCTCACACATTGTGACCACCTGTGACATGGGCGTAGGCAGCAGCGTGAGAGGTGAGAGTAGCCCCATTAGAGATTAAAGATCCACTTTTTAAGACATTTTGCACACTACGACTACTACGAATACTTTTAGTAATTATAATAATAAATTTTAACATTTAAAACATTCAGTCGGTATTATGCTGAGTGTCGGCATTTTTACTCCAACAGTTCTGTGGTCAGTGGACTTGAGAAACTATATAAAAAAAATCTCTGCTTAACTTTGAAAAATAGAAAATGAAAAAACTGAAAGGAGTAGCTTTTATTAAAGGTGATTCCACCATGGCAGAGCTATTAATGTCAAGAATGCACAATGGACCTATTTTTATTATGCTTCCAATATGTTTCTGTGCAAGTGCAATATCTAGGAAAATCAGTAGATACTCAATATGATACATAAATGGATTATTTAGTTAAACTGGTTTACTTGCCATGTGGCAAGCAGATCTGACCCTTATCTTGTCTGGCATGGCAAATGACCTCTGGAGCTAAACATAGAGCACTGCAAGCACCCTCATTTTCTTCAGGCCATGACACACTCAAAGGATTAATTATGTATTTAAATATTTTGTCCGTTGGCAAATTCATCAGTCTCCCATGGATTTGTGGCAATAATGGACAGATGATGTTGGATTTCCATGGAGTTCTGCGCTCACCAGAGGATTTTCCCAGTTACAGGCAAATATGCTGCATTTGAGCAGAGTTGGTGGTCTAAAAGCATGACTTCATGTTTCCCCATTTGAACAACTCCACTGCATCTCCTTGTTGAGAGAGAGAGAGAGAGAGAGAGAGAGAGAGAGAGAGAGAGAGAGAGAGAGAGAGAGAGAGAGAGAGAGAGAAAGAAAGACATGCGGCTGTGCTTACCATGTCGGTCCTTTCTCTGCTGGACCTCTGGCAATTAGAAGGCCAGAATGAACCATCAGACAGCTGCAGACAAAATAAAAAAAACATGCAGAGGACAAAATGGTAAACAAACATGTAGGCAGCGGGAAAGCTCTCTGCCTGATCTCCACTCAAAGTTTTAAACATGCACAAAACTATTTGACAAACTTGGCAGACATCAGCTGACAATGAATGCATTTTGCAGATGGGAAAAACACTTTTGTCAGACAAAAATGAACACAAACATATAGCATCAGCTCCTCATACATTTCTCTGATCTGTCATGGTGTGACTTGAGTTTTACTGGCAAGCGCTGCTGCAGGATGATGCAGAGTGAGGCTGCACTGTTTCACTCTGATGCACCTTTGCACTTAAAAAAAAAATCACCTGCTATTTTCTAATTATTATATTTATTTTTCTCGCATATGGTTTATTCTTGTGTGTTTTGCGATATTTATTTTAACAGCCACTTATCTGTCCAAAGGACAGTTATTGTGATTATGCATTTGCACATTTCTAAAAGCTTTGTTATTTTTCGATAAAAATAGAGTTTGAAAAGTGGTTGCAGTCATTTGTCTATTTTGACTGGACACACATTTCACACAACACTTTCAAAATGACAAACAATTTACAAGTCACATTTGGAGCATACATGTGTTACAAAAAAAGACCAGGTGGCCACTCTTTGTTCAGGGTCAAGGTACATTGTGAGCACTTTCCTTACTCTCTGTCCCTCTCTCTCTCCCCCCTCATTACAATCTGTGACATAGTTGTTGCATTGTGCTGGAGGCTGCAAGTCTTTATCACCTTGTATTGCTACCAGCAGAGCACGATCATCTTCTACCATCTCCTTACTGGCCTCACAGAAACTGTGCCAAACAAAGCAGCCATCAATAACATGGAACAGATCATCCAAATTGATCTCCATAGGCCTTTTTTAGTGCAGGAAATTTGGCCTTGAGGTGACTAAAAGCACACCCAATAGTGATGTGTGCCCTGTACAGACATAGCACACTGTTCCTGACGTATGAGGCCACCCTTACAATACTCCTTCATCAGGTAAGGCCGAGTTCACACGACAGGATAATTAGGCCGATATCGGACCCGATCTTCCCCTTCCGACAATCTTAAGGATGCCCCGACAATCGTGATGATGCTAAAGATAATTGTATCAGATATGTCTGCCATGTGTGGTGTGTTAAGACTGCGCTGATCTGCTCGGAAGGATGTCAGGGGCGCTCCGATCACAAATCGGGGCTATTCAACAAGTTGGATTGTCTTGGCCTGATATCGCAGTGTGTGTTGTGTCCTCCGACCACAAACGAGCACACAGCCTGCTGAATCAGAACGCGATGTGACGGATGTACAGAGTGGAAAATCAAATCAAAACAGCTGTTCTGACTTACCAGAAAGTCTGGTGGTCGCGCTGTCTCCACTCCTTTAAAGAACGCCTTTTCTTTTTGTATTGTGTTTTTACCTCTGTTTTAAATAGTCCACAAAGTATCTCTGTTTGTTTACTCTGAAGTCACGTTTAATCTTGAGAGATTTTGCAAGATTTCCTGTCTGACCTGGGAATATTCATGTGTGAAATCTGAAATCTGTGTTGTTGTCCTTACCATGTGGCTGAACACCACACACTGTACGACCAAACCTGTTAGATCTATGATTTTTTATCTTCATGTGTGTGGTCTCTCAGGTTTTGGAAACCAAGATCATTTTAAAATCCTGCCATGTGAACCAGGCTTAAGGCAGCAGGTGGTATGGTGGGTCACCAAGAAGAAAAATCTGTATGGCCTCTTTGTCCTCCACAATCTGTTTCTTCAGAACAGGGATCCTGCCAGGCTTAAAGCACGTTAAGCTTTGAATTAGCAGAGTGCATCGTGCACATACCGTGCATCATGCACACTTGTTGGCCACTTTATAACAACATCCATAAATCTGTACCTGTAGTCATAGACAGTATGCACATTAAGGGATTGTCTTCCCTTCCTGTTTATGGAGTCCATGGAGTTTGTGTGTATCTGCTTTATTTCGATATGGGTGCCATTGACCGCTCCCAAGCACTGTGGCATGTTACAGACACGAAGGAATCCCAAAATCAGATCCTCTGCCTCGGCCTCCGAAAAAGGCAGCTTAATGTATTTTGGACCCAGGTGGAAGGCGATTGCTTTTCATGTCTATCTAACAATGGCAGACACAGCCTGGCACAACACATTGAAGGCATTAACGGTCTTCCCTTAGTCAAGTAATAAGGCATTAAAGCAACCTCATGGTGCCTTCATGTTTGTTATCTGCCCTTCGACATGCGGGCAAAGTTCACTCAGGCTGGTGAGAACTATGAGATGACGAGAGATGAGGAAGCTTTCTGTCCATTTATTGTCCACAACAACACCAACTGCTGGTTCTACCGGGTCTCATCCAAAGTTTTCTCCTGGTTGCCCTTCTGGTTGCTCCCTGCGAGGGATCTAATAGCATGTACAACATGTTGTTGGCCATGACCATTTGTTGCTCATTGTAGTACTGATCATACATGAGATGTTTCCACAGCTTAACTGGAGTCCACCTTGGGTAAATTCAGTTGATTGGACATGATTTGAGATGCACACACCTGTCTAGGTGCACCTGTCTAGGTGCATGTCAGAGAACAAACCAAGCATGAAGTCAAAGGAATTGTTTGTAGACCTCCAAGAGAGGCTTGTCTCGAAGCACAAATCTGAGGAAGGGTACAGAAACACTTCTGCTGCTTTGAAGATCCCAGTGAGCACAGTGACCTCCATCATCCATAAGTGGAAGAACTTTGAATCCACCAGGACTCATCATAGAATTGGCTGCCTGTCTAAACTGAGCAATTGGAGGAGAAGGGCCACAGTCAGAGAAGTGCCCAAGAACCTGATGGTCACTCTGTCAGCACTCCAGCATTCCTGTGTGGAGAGAGGAGAACCTTCCAGAAGGACAACCATCTCTGCAGCAATCCACCAATCAGGCCTTTATGGTACAGTGGACAGACAGAAGCTACTCAGTAGTACAAGGCACATGGCAGCCCATCTGGAATTTGCAAAAAAGACACCTGAAGGACTCTCAGACAATGAGAAACAAAATTCTCTGGTCTGATGAGACAAAGATTGAACTCTTTGGCGTGAATACCAGGCGTCATGTTTGGAGGAAACCAGGCACCATCTCTACAGTGAAGCATGGTGGTGGCAGCATCATGCTGTGGGGATGTTTTTCAGCAGCGGGAACTGACAGACTAGATAGGATTGAGAGAAAGATGAATGCAGCAATGTACAAAGACATACTGGATGAAAACCTGCTCTAGAGCTCTCTTGACCTCAGACTGGGGTGAGAGTTCATCTTTCAACAGGACAATGACCCTAAAAACACAGCCAAGATATCAAAGGAGTGGTTTCAGGACAACTCTGTGAATGTCATTGAGTGGCCCAGCCAGAGCCCAGACCTGAATCTGATTGAACATCTCTGGAGAGATCTGAAAATAGCTGTGCACAGACGCTCCCCATCCAACCTGATGGAGCTTGAAGGTGCTGCAAACAGGATTGAACAAAACTGGCCAAAGATAGGTGCATCAAGCTTGTGGCATCATATTCAAGAAGACTTGAGGCTGTAATTGCTGCCAAAGGTGCATCAACAAAGTATTGAGCAAAGGGTGTGAATACGTATGTTCCTGTGATTTAATAGTTTTTCATTTTTAATGAATTTGCAAAAATTTCAAAAGATGATTGAGGGGGAAAAAAGGAATTTCATCCATTTTGGAACAAGGCTACAACATAACAAAATGTGGGAAAAAGTGAAGCACAGTGAATACTTTCTGGATGCATTGTAATGCTAAGTAACCATGTTCTGAATTAAAACAGACTGCATTTCCCCTCCCCAGTTATAAAGTTTCACTCTGTTATGGAGTTTTGCTCAGGGAGGGTCATCTGACACTTGTATTGTCTGACTCCACTGTGACTGTTCTCTTTGAAAGCACCTTGTTAGATTTACTCCAATTATTTAATCATCTGTCTACTTCCTGCACATGCATATTGAAACATTGATACTTATCCACATCCTTTGAACTTTGGTTGGGCTATTGCCACAGGAATAAAGTCTGTCTCACAAAAGGTGGAATGTAATATTTAGAGAATATTAAATTTATAAACTGGCTCTAGAATAAGAATCGCAATGCAGAGATTGGATCAGATGGAGCAGCTGTCTGCCTGTGTGGTTGTCATCCAAAAGTCAAGGCGTTTCTGTGGTTGGGTGGATGCAGTGAACTGACTATAGTGTAACTTAACTAGGGATTGGTATTGAAAACTGGTTCTTTTCAAGAATCATTAAGAAATGATTTGATCCACCGACATCAATAGCCTTTGTGCTTAAAGTAGACCTGCATTGAAATAAATGTGGTCAGATTTCAGAAAGAAATAGCTGATATGTATTTATAAGACCCTTGTGAATGCAGTAAAGTAAATCTGTAAGCCCAAATTTGTAATTCAGCGGAGAAATCTTCATTTAAAAATGACAAATTTGCAGCTAAAATTTAGCCCTCTGTGAAAACAGTTTGTACAGCCGTATCATTTCCATGACGCCAGGGACAAGACGACGCGCTCCCGCCTTCAGTCCGATCCCGCATTGAAATTGATTTTATCTGTTAGTAATATTACTTTTACACGTCCTGGTTTCAACATCCAAAAGTAAGCTGCAATGAATGTGAGATACAGATCTGTGTGCTCAGATCAGCAACGACATCTACAGCGGGCGCCGTTCTTCCTCTCCCGCTCTCTGCCTCCGCTGCTCTTATTAAGTCTGCAGGCTCGTTAACGAGCTCGTTAACCGCCGACACGGGCCACTCACACCGCCTGTGTCTGCTTTGCAGCCGGTGTTGTGCCAGATTCAGCGCACAACACCGGCATCACCTCTCTGTCTACTGAATGGAGCACTTGTGCCAGCACACTTGGCACAAGTCCTGAGATTACGCTCGCTGTTTTAATGCGAAGCGGCCGGTACACCTGTTGCTGCAAGGACACACTTCTTGCGGCAAAATCCACAGGACCGCACGTTTCGGCAATCGGAGCCCCAGAGCTCCATGGACGCTGAGAGAGGTTTATATATCTTTAATGACTGGGATTCTTTGCGGGTCTCACCTCCATATCCCGCGATGGTACCGGAGGCGAAAGACAGTAGATTTTCATTGCGACACCACTCAATCAAACGGGCGTATGAAAAAGTCCCCCAAAATAATTTTCAAGCACAAATAAAAGAAATGTGTACTCACCAAATGTGCCGCAAGACAATATGAAGTTTTAAAAAAAGTAGATCCTTCCGTATAAGACAAGAAAAAGGTGCAGATGCAAACTGATGTAAATCCACAAATTACAATTGGCGCAATGCATGCTGGGAGAGGGTCTTGTCCATGACGTCTCGGCAGCGTACATGATGAGAGGGACAATTTGCAGAGGGCTAAATGTTAGCTGTAAATTTGTAATTTTCAAATGAAGATTTCTCCGTTGAATGACAGATCTGGGCTTGCAGATTTACTTTACTACATTCAGAAGGATCTCATGTGTAAATGTAAGTCATTTTTTGTTCAAAAAATCTGACTGCATTTTTTTCAATGCAGGTCTCCTTTAACGATTCCTTCCTTAACGGTCCTTCAGAGCCGCCATTGTTTTTGAGGGTGTTTATCGGGAAAATGATCATTTCTCTACATTGATTACAGACCCTGCAGCGAGTCTGTAATCAACCGCTTCTGCAGTGCGACTGTGCTTGAAGCTTGAAGCAACGAAGCAGTGCTCCGACCCGCTGCTTCATTGGTTCTCTGCTTTGCTGCTTTTCAGAAGCAGAAAGTCTGCTTCTTAACCCCTCTCAAAGCCATTTAATAATGTCAATCATGAGTCACTTATGTGCAGATTAAAGTCACTAACCGGGACTCCTGTTGCAAGCAAGAAACGAGAATCGTCCTCCGTTCCGTTCGCACAGCTCCAAACGCGGTGCAAGGCAACGCCAGGCAACACCTCACAATGCGTTGTGACATCACATCAGATGCGGCAAGGGGGCGGAGATTTTCACTTCCCGAGAAAGCTGAGTGATTGCCATCTTTGATTTGCATCTGCAGAACCACAGAAAAGCTTTAAAAAACAGTAGCAGAACGATTTTCCCATCATCCTGCTGGAAGAAGCTTTTTTCAGCTACTTTTCGGTGTGACGCCAAGCCGAGGGAGCACTGACGACTTGATGGGATATCGCTCGAACCGTGACAGCGGGCCGACCGGCACGAAGCAGCTGGAGTTCAGGCCTCATTAAGTCTAAAGTTCAGTCAAAAGACATTTGCATGGGTAGAAGAAGCCCTGCCATGATTGTGCATAATTTTAAAACATTCACAATCACTAGAATAGTCAAATTCATATTTTAGAAGTTTCTCTGTCCTGATTGCAACAATCAAAGCAATTACATAGTAAATGAGGACGTAATTAAATGTTAAAATGACTAAATTAAAAAATGATTTCAGCATGAGGTTTATGTCGCATTAACAATCACACTGCAGTCATTGTTAAATTATCTCTTGTTGCATTTATAATAAACATTTGTATTTATTTACAGTGTCTGTTTTTCTGGTTGAAATGAGATATGAATAATCTACCAGACTTAAAAAATGCACACATTTCTATGCTAGTTTATTTGTCTAAAAATAAATGTTCAAGGTTCCTTATGTTAAACAAGAAATAATTTACAGATGAAGAAAGGTTTCTAAAGAATCTTTGATTTATTTTTTTGTTTTGTTTTAATTACTAGTGTTCTAAACATTTTTTACAGTAATCCAAAAATTAATTTGAGGTTAAAAAACATTTGCAAAGATTTTCTTCAGAAAACTGCTATGTATAAAGGAGCAGTCCTGTGACACGTTTCTGTCACTGATCTGTATATAGCTTTTGTACAGATCAGTGGTTTTTGTACTGTAGTTTTCCGTATTTTGGCCCAACGCTTCGTTTCTATTGGACAGCGCAAAGCTACATCATGGCTCACAGTGGCGAAAGTTGGATTGGGTTGAACTTTGACTGTGGCAGCCTGTCGACACGCGGCTATGCCTGCTCCCAACAGAGGCATCGCTTTAGCTCGGATTTTGACGTGACGCATCCAAGGTTGGGTAGGATTACTTTGAAATGTAATCCAAAAGTAATCAGATTACAAGTAATCCAAATGTATGTACATACATACATGTAATCCACATGTATTCTTTCAAAGTAATCCTACCCAACCTCGGACGCAACTGATGCGTTTAAAAAGTTGACGCGTGTCATTGAAAATAATGCTTTTTAGACCGATTTGTGATGCCTCTGCCATGTCCAAAGCGTGCAATGTGAAAGGCCCATTGGAAAGATAGAGTCCGATCAGAATTAATAACTTCAAAGCGAATCCTTGTTTTAAATCAAATGACACCTCTTTCCAAACATTGTGATAAGAGACAACAAACTACAACCGACCAAGATGTATTTCCCCCCCAAAAAAGACGTCCTCCATTCTTTATGAATTCCATCCTGACGCGCAGCCGGCTGCAAGAGCTCAGCTCAGATGATATGGAGTTACATTTGTCTCATTAATATCTGAAAGGAAATGCTTTTGACAAAAACTACAGTTTTTATTTCTATTTATGTCCAGAGATCAAGGATCCAGTGATCAATTTCATATTTATTTACTTTAAGACTCAATAAAATTTTGTTGAGATAGAAACCTGTAAAGCCTACTTTTAGTACACAGAAAATTCACAGGTGGTATTGATAAGGGAATTGATAAGGAATCAGCTTGATAAGCGGAATCATTAATGACAGCGATATCGATTAAAATCTTATTAATACCCATCCCTAAGTGTAACACAGATCACATACTTCATGTATGGTTGATTTTACTTGACAGTTTGTATCAGTATAATTACACATGTACATGTTATGTACTTTGCCCACAAACAAAATCATCTGGAAGAATTGCGACTCTCAAATAACTCAAGGGGCCCTATGTTGATGATCTCCACTGACAGGGCGTGATCTGTCACACGTGGTGGAAATGCTTTTGTGACGAGTCAGAGACTGTTCTGTTATAAAAACAGCACAAAATCTGAGCGCAAACCTGTGCACTCTGTACAAATGCCCTGGATTTAGTTAACCAATTAGTACTTGCAATTAGTACTTGTTGTGCCTTGCACACTGGGCGGAACATAGAGCCCAAAATGTCTCAACTCAGCTTGAGATAAATCATTAAATCCACCAAGTCCAGGCAAACATGAATCAGGCAGCGTTGAATCCATGCTGTTATCAGTTTGCCTTTTCCCCATCTCTCTCTCTCTCGCTCCCTATGCAGTGATACAGCTGCTCTGATCTTCAAGGCCGTGCTTTGGAGGATACAGAGAAGTCTGAAACAGATTTTCTTTCTTTGGCTTTCAGAGATAACACTTCACAGTGGCCGTTCAGTTCAAATAAAAGACTGTGGAAAAAAGGTACGGAGAGAGATAAAGCGCAGTTCAAGTCAGCGAATGAGAACGTTATTCAGACTAAGTGAGCCACAGTGACTTTTTTTTATTGTCCTCTGAAACATAACGAGCACAAGAAATTAAGTTTCAGGTCAGGCCTGTGGTCAGTAAGACTCTTGATGGATTCGTCTTATTGGAAAACTCTGTGGCCTACTTCCCCATCCACATCCACCTCATCTAACAACCTATAACCAAGTATTCATGGTCCATGTCCCTTTATCCTCCACTGACCCCCAAATATGATCATCATGTTACTTTCTGTGTTTTCATATCCCTGCCTCACTTTTGCAGCTAACAGACATGTTAACAGTGACACTGAAACGGCATGACTGTGTTGATTTTTACTTCTAGGAATAAAGGATATCCAGATCAGACCACAGCAGCTGGAATCAAACCTGACTGACATTTTTTGATTCATCATAAAGTGCTAATTAAAGGCGAGTCTGTGTTGTGTCTCACTCTGTTGTTAAGCTCTCTGTAAATAGATCCAACAGCCTGCTCTATCAGTAGCTTCTGCTGTCTCTTCCACAGTGATATGGTGCTCATTCGAAAAGCATATTTACACTCTGTTTCACTTCAGATATGCACCAAGTCTGTTTCTGAGAAATGGCACATGTGATATGCTTCTTACCGGCCAATCAGTGAGTGATTATCTCATGAATATACAGTGTTTTTCTCACGCTAAGAAGCATTATACAGGTCCGTAGCCACACAGTAAAATCACCAGTGTAAAACTAACTTTGACAGTGTTAAATTGTACAGTGTACATATGGTCCTACTCTGGCAAGAGTACATATGGTCTTGCCAGTTAGTTTTACACTGGTGATTTTACTGTGCATAAGGGTAAATGGCCTCCTTTGAAGACCTTTTCTGTTTTTAATTGGTATCCCAGTGCAAACTCTCTCTCTCTCTCTATATATATATATATATGTGTGTGTGTGTGTGTGTGTGTGTGTGTGTGTGTGTGTGTGTGTGTGTGTGTGTGTGTGTGTGTGTGTGTGTGTGTGTGTGTGTGTGTGTGTAAAACATTATATATTTATTGTTATTTACATTAATTATTAAAACCCTGTTGTTTTATTTACAATTTGTACATGTTCAGTCAAGCCCCTCTATTTTGTAACATGATAATTTCACAAGTTTCACAGTGGAAATAAGTGTTTATGCTTTATTGTGTTATCTGTGTATCATTGATACATTCACTTCTGTATGTTTATATTGATGTTGCAGAATAAATTCAGTCAATCAATCATAAACAATATTTTATTACCCTTTAATGGCGTCTGCAGGAGGGTGTGCATGTGCACATACATGAGCTTTTGAAAAGGCCAGATGTTACCATTGACCGCTTGTGATGCGTGTGTGTGCTGACGTCCACAGAATGTCTTGTAAATCACTTCAGAGGTGCTATTAGGTTACAAAAAGAGTTTTTTCAGTTTTAGAAGTGTTTATGTCATTAGCTTTTACATAATATATGCGAAACATGTTAGATTTACCCAGAAATGCAGCAGAATTAGCAACCATGGAGATGAGCCAGTGACATCATGGTGCTTCTCAACTCTGATTGGCTGTCACCCCCCAAAAATGTGGTTTTGCATGATTCATAGCATAAAAATAGGAAACATATTGAGATCTTTTGACCTCTTAAAATTGGTCAAGGTTAGCCATCTTTGAACTTGACCAAAGTCTGTGTCCCAAGAATGTTGCCTGTGAATTTGAAGATTCTGGCAGAAATAGTAATAGGACTGGGCTTATGCTGAGCACAGACGGACGGACAGGCGGACGGGCGGATACAAAGCCTTCATAATACCCGTTGGCCATATTTTAATGACCTCTGGTAAAAATGGTAATGGACTGCATTTATATAGCAGTTTTATAGTTAAAGTACTTTACAGTGATGCCTCACATTCACACACACACACACACACACACACACACACACACCAGAGTGCTGCCATGTAAAAGCGCTCACTACACACCAGGAGCAACTTGGGGATTAAGGAGCTCGTCCAAGTGCACTGAGGGATTTTCCATCCTATTAGTTCAACCATTAATTTGCACCACCTTTTACCAAAATTGGAGCAACATTAACTTCTGACCCCTGTACAAACTGAAATTGACCATTGTTAACATTCTTAATGTTTTTACCCCATAATTCCATAACATTCAATCATAGATAGTCCAAACTATACCATTCTGGAATCTTTGTGATCAGACAAATAGTGTGGTATAGTTTTCAATATGATTGGAGCATTTTTAAGTTTTGTCCCCTGTGTAATTCTCCAATTGACCCCTACTCGGCCGCCTATTGAAAATTCAAGTGGATACTCTTTTTCAAAAGACTAATGTCTAACGAGTATGTGTGCCAATTTTGGGGCTTGTTGCCAGAAATGATAAATTGTGACAGTTATCTGCTCCACTATCACTCAGGAGTCTGGTGAATAAAAGTGCGCTGTTTGTTTTATTTATGAGCTTTTCTCTGAGTACATGTATCCCAGCTCTCAGTGATTTCAACACTCTGGGCAGATTCACATCTGAACAGGATGTGAGTTTTCCAGACAATCACTGAATTCTTCCCTCTGAAAGAATAATCACAGTGTGATAACAGTATGTAGTGTCTGATATCAATATAAATAGCATCGCTTCAGTAACTGCTTGCGCAGTGACCTTAATTATACAAGTAATTTATTCCTCTTTTGTACCTAATTACCATTTTATTGGGTGTCTTTATATTTGCTTCACCTTCATCATATTACTTCTGTATTGCAAATTTGATTTCTCTTTGTTACCTTCTCTATAACAGTAATATATCAGGCAAATGCATATGAGTCTAATGATCATTTTCATGAAGTCTTCTTTTCTAACTTCATTAAATACCTTTTAGAGACTAATAAGTCTCAGTATGCATATTTGTGCTTGGTTTGTCACATTCCAAGGAAGACTGAAAGATCTGTGCTCAAGAATGTTAAAGAAAGATCTTTCAGTGGATTATGCTTTTCCCATGTCATTGAAATATGTCTCAGTAGATGACCCATTGTGCTATTACACAGCTGGTGACTGGACTCATTAGTCCAGATAATACAGTAGGATCCCATGAATGGAATATTAATTTCATCTGACATCAAACTGCTCTAGTTGCTATGTCTTAAACTTTAGCAAAATGTTAGACGTTCCTTTGACCCATACCCCAACACCCTCCACCTCCATACACACACACACACACACACACACACACACACACACACACACACACACACACACACACACACACACACACACACACACACACACACACACACACACACACACACACACACTGTTGCACCAAACCCCACTGCTTGGAGTACTGACTTAATCTGATGTCACACCACCCTAGTTTCTGTTTTAAACTATGGTGGTCAAACGTCCTGTTGTCCCAGGACATGTCCTGTTTCACGTCCTGTTCTGACCTTTGTTTTTTAGAAAGTGTCCTGGTTTTCGTTGTTTCTCATTGGGCCATTAAATTGTTTAAATTTCGAGTATCATTTGAGTATCTCATTGCCGGGGTCACAGACTGATCAGTCCCCCTAAAAATCGGTCCCCCTTGATGACGCGGTTCACAGATTATCACCTTGTTTCTGCTTCAAACTGCACTAAACCCTTCCTGTCACCCTCCTGAGGTCAGGGTGGGGGTGGAGTGTTATGTATGTGTTCTTCATGCTTGGATTGACTGTATTTAAAAAAAAAAACAGTGTGCTGGATGTTATTCAGTCCAGTCCTATTGAATAAAGTTGAAACTTAAATACGTTCTTTGTGCATATATGAACTTTCTGCAGTTTTTGAACATACCTGGATACCAATTAAACACTGCATGTAGACATGTCAAACATGCATCAGTGATGCCACACCATTCTCCGGTGGTGTTTCCCTCAGGTCCCAAGGATCATCTCACACCCCATCTAGCTTCTTCCTTTTACCCTTTCTGTCTCATTAACTATTCACTTGGCTGCCGGTTATATACCCATCATGTGCCAATGTCGCTTGATCTTGTTTTCTCTCTTCACAGTACATATAAAATAGATATCAACACTTCTCAGAATGTCTTCAATGTACCCCCAATACAATTTTCAACCCTCTGTGTTGGCGTGCTTGATTTTTTTTTTGGGGGGGGGGGGGTGAAGGGGGACACCAGCTTGCAGCCTGGTCATGTCAATAGTAGACAATAGATTGGGATCGACAGTTGTTCCTTTTTCCTGCCTCCGGTCCTCCCAGACTAACAGTCTACTCCAGTGACTGTGCATCCTTAATGCTCCCTTGGCCTCGATGAGAGAGATGATTGGTAGAATTAATTGTGGCTGGAGGGCTGAATGGGAATAAGTGTGTGAAGTGTGTGTGTTGGTAGTGGGGGGGGTGCCATGGAGGGATAAGGTGGTGTTGCCTGGCTTTCTTAAAGATATGCGATAAAGAATACTGAAGTTGTTTATGTACTCTTTGTTTTTGTCTCTCTCTAGATTAATATTGGCCCCGTGTTGCCTCCATCCCATTCTCTTTTATTGTCCAGTTTGTCATTATCATTGTGATTTACACCTCAGTGTTTGCAGGAAGGAGATAAGTGAAGTTAATATAGCTCCAGTCATAATGTAATAGCCCCTCAGCTCCCCCGACGGTAATGTTACGAGAGCATCCCACAAGGCGATGTCATTAAATGGGATAAATGGACCTTAAAAAGAGGGACATGCTGCTTATGTGCTGATGCTTTTTTTGTAATAGTTGTCTCCATTTGTTAGAGGATTGTAAAGCATTAAAAGGATGTGTCCTATGCAGGCTCCGGGGTAATGACAGATGATATCTGAGGTCCTACCACAAAGAATCCTTTCTTCCTTTCTCCTCACAGTCGTTCCTCTCTAAACCTCACGCCAATAGATTTCCAGTTGAGCTTGAGTAGAAGAACCAATAAGAGTGACAACAAGCCAAATCTAATCTTACATCTCTTAAGAATTTTCTGTGCTCTAGACAAAGTCAAGACAGAAAAAAAGGTCTGAGTTCTTGCCAAATTGTAAAGTACCAGCAGTATGTGTGATCTGGATTGACCGTGCCTGTTTGGTTGTTTTTGTTTGTAAATTACCATCTCTGATAGTGAGTTAGATGGGTCCATGAAGGATTTATGTGCTTGTCCTACAGGGTCATGCCGTAGCATGCCTGTAGAAGAACATAAGAAGTTGGGGGGTGGCGTGTGTTTGTGTGTGAGAAGGGCTGTGGGGGGGTTACAGTCGGGTTCTGGGGAAGCTGTCTCATCTTTTATTTATACAGTCTACAGTGTTAAGGCAGTAAGAGCAGAGAGAAGGGGTTTGCCTTCTGCAAACCACCTTGGGAATAGTCTCTTTCAAGAGTTGCTTTTCTAGCTACAAGCAC
Source organism: Thalassophryne amazonica (assembly GCF_902500255.1). Taxonomy (NCBI): domain Eukaryota; kingdom Metazoa; phylum Chordata; class Actinopteri; order Batrachoidiformes; family Batrachoididae; genus Thalassophryne; species Thalassophryne amazonica. Next base: position 29,561,875 of record NC_047112.1, on the reverse strand, counting down.
AACTCTGAAATCATAAAATACTGCTTTACCATCGACCCATTGCATCGCTGTATTTCAGCAGTATCTCGTTATATAAAATACCTGATGCTTTAGTGCACTTCATACACTGGTGCTGCACCTGCAACCACTGTTCAGTGATTGAAGTGTTGGTGCTCAAAAACACACTTACTTTTATGATTGAAATGATTAATTGAATTAGCCGACATAATTTTTTTGAGTGTTTTTATTATTGACCGCCATTTGAACAGTTCTTTTATGCAGGGGTGGTGGCCAAGTGTGTTATGTGTCGGACGCAGTCGGAGCACCGACCCAGCGTTTGACAGGACCCAGCATAAAATAAGCAGAGCACAGTTCAAAGGATAACACATTTTAATGAAAGTGAGTGAAGTGACAAACAACTAAAAAGTCCGCGGTCTGGTGAGGTGGAAACACGGCGCGCTCTCAGCAGCGCAAACGGTCCGGAGCCACAGCAGTTCGGACCCAGGGACCCCGCCGACACCCCCCAGGTGGCCGCGACAAACCGAGTCTGTGAAGCAAGAAAATATGAGGTGAGTCCAACACTCTCCACACAGAGAGACACAGCTCAAAGGTGCACACAATCAGCAAACACTTCCTGGCTTAAATATATATATCAGCTTCTCACCCTGCAGGCACGGAACAACTCAGTTCAAATCTCCACTGCAGCAGAAGCTGATTAGACAATTAGCATAACGTGACAGCTCAATACAGCAAGGTGTGAGGGACACCAAATCCACTGTCATTACTTCATAAAAGTCACCAAAACCAAATTACCTCAGGAAGTGTGCTGAAGAGCGTGAGACCTCACCCAATCCTCCTTCACAGACTGTGGCGTCAAACCTGGAGCGGTCTCTGCGTCCGTAATGGTGAGATTGTTCTCCCGACGCCGATCTCACACGTCTGCTCACAAGGTTGAGTCTCTGGCAATCACACACTGTGCATTCAAGGTTTAAGTGCAGCAATCTCTGATCAAGACAGAATACACCACAGCTGTGAGCCCTGATGACCTGCACATGAAAACAAGCCTCAGGTGTTCAGGGTGAGGTCCTAATACTCAGCCACTCAGTCCTGAATGCATACCACCTGGTGGGAGAAACAAAAACCAAGCCAGCCAAACACCCCAGCACACAACAAAGTGGTTAATGCGCTTGGTTTCAATGCAGAAGGTTTCGGGTTCCTGCCACATTTCTCCATGTAATGTGGAGTTGCGTCAGGAAGGGCAATTGTGCCAATTCAACATGCAGATCCACCTTGGATTTGCTGTGGCGACCCCGAGTGCAAACAAGGGAGCAGCCGAAGGGACGTACTTACTTACTTACTTACCTACTATTTGAACAGTTCTCTTACATGTTATTGATCAAATCAGATCTGGGAGCATATACGAGGTCTGTTAGAAAACTATCCGACCTTTTTATTTTTTTAAAAAACTATATGGATTTGAATCATGTGCACTTGCATCAGCCAAGCTTGAACCTTCGTGCGCATGCGTGAGTTTTTTCACGCCTGTCGGTTGCGTCATTCGCCTGTGGGCAGGCTTTGAGTGAGCACTGGTCCACCTCCCTCGTCGGATTTTCATTGTCAGGGAAATGGCTGAGCGATTGGAGCAGAGCTGAATCAAATTTTTCCAGAAACTGTGAGAGACAGCCAGGTGGACACCATTCAGAAGATTCAGACGGCTTTCGGTGAGGATACTCTGGGCGTCACACAGATTAAGGACCATTACAACTGGATTAAAGACGGCCCACAGCGATGGAGGGCGCGCCGCGCTCCGAGCATCATTTCCAAAGTGAAGGCTGTGTTGATCCGGGACATCGTCTGACTACCAGAGAAATTGCAGAAGAGTTGGACATCAGCACTTTTGCGGCACATTCCACTGTTACAGGAGATTTTGTAATGAAAGACGTGCGGAGGAATTCGCACATCGGGACGGAGCCGCGTAATGGCACACAACAAAAAGCACGTCTGTGTTGGAAGTCTCACAGGACAAGTTGTGACATGCCCAGCTGTTACACAATTTCTCGGATACTCACTCAACTGAAAAGCCACCAAAAGCCATCTGAATCTTCCGAATGGTTTCCAACACGGACGTGCTTTTTGTTGTGCGCCATTACGCGGCTAATGACTCCATAACCTTTTCCCAGACATCTCTCAACCTCATACGCTGAGGACAAAGAGACATGAATGTCACTGCTGACATAAATTAATCTCTGTACAAGGTTGACATTTTTGCCACACACAGCCACACTTCTGATAGCTGAGTTTAGAAAGAGATTGAAATCCTGGATCTTAACTTTGATACAGGGCAGATACTGCAAAATAAACGCAGAAAAAGAATTGTTCACATTTTTTGAAAAGTCCATAGGATGTCGTGATCCATAGTTCATCACAAGTGGTGGAGATCACTTTCCTGGAAGTTCTGTCCACAACCACATGCTCAGACAGGGGGGCTTCTAAACAGGTGATCCTTTCCACTGCAGCCATTACCAAAAACTATTCACCTTGACTTCACCTCAAACAGAGAAACAGAGAGCAGCAGCTGGAACTAACATCTCACAGAACATCATTTCTCAGCAGCAAAAGTAACAGAATAACACACACGATGCTCATGTGATCACCAGCAGCTAGCCCTTAGCTTCACTAGCAATCCCACAATTTAGATATAATGAAATGCACTTCCACAATAAGAGCCTGTATTTCAAAATAAAAGCCTGTGAGGTTGCTGCAGACCTGACAGAATTCATCAGTCTGTCCATCATCTAACATTCCAGACAGCAGATACTGACTGAAATCTGGACTTTTTCTGTATGCATGTGACCCCAAACCCAGAATTAATATGTTAACGCAGTGTCTCACACAGGCCAAAAGAAAAAAGAAAAGAAAAGAAATTTGTTCTCATGTGAACACTGTCGCATTGCAAATACAGAACTTCAGTTATTCGTAATCTTTTTTACACAGAATACTGTATTTGTTAAGCAGCTTCAGAAAAGCCTACTGATGACAAAAATTCATTTAAAAAAATGAACACAATTGAAAACAGATTAAACCTTCAATAAAGACTTTCATGAAGGCCAAGACATTTTTATATGCCATTACTTTCAAAATGTATCACCACTGTGAACACATTTTCCCCAAAAGTTAGCTGTCCTCCATATATAGTGGAAACGACCACATCTAGAACTTGTGGTTCCCCACAGGTCAGCATCATAGTCATTATACGAGGTCTGTGAGAAAAGTATTGTACCTTTTTATTTTTTTCAAAAACTATATGGATTTGATTCATATGTTTTTGCGTCAACCAAGCTTGAACCTTCGTGCGCATGCGTGAGTTTTTCCATGCCTGTTGGTTGCGTCATTCGCTTGTGGGCATGCTTTGAGTGAGCACTGCTCCACCCCTCTTGTCATTGTTTCATTGCGAGGAAATGGCGGAATGATTTGGGCTTTTTTTCCATCAGAATTTTTTTCAGAAACTGTTAGAGACAAGCAGCTGGAAACCATTCGAAAAATTTATCTGGCTTTCGGTGAAAATTTTACGGGCTTCACAGAGAATAAGGACTGTTACTACAGCTTTAAGGATGGCCCACAATGGCGCACAGCGCGCCGCGCTCCGAGTCGCCATCGAGAGGCAGAAAACACCACATCATTTCTAAACGGATGGCTGTGTGGAGCCAGGACCATCGTGTGCAATTTCTCTGGTTATCACAAGAGCTGGACATCAGCCATTTTCCAGCAGATTTCACTTTTAACAAGAGATTTTATCATGGAAAGCCGCGCGGAGGCTTCATGCGTCACGACCGATTCGCTGATTGAGCGAGACAAAGGAACACCTCCGTTTCGGAGTGCCAGGGGACAAGTGGGGACATGCCTATCTCGGCTTTCAATGCTTACCAGCCCAGTGAGTATAAGAGAAATTGTGGAGAGCTGGGCATGTCCCCACTTGTCCTTTAACACTCCGAAACAGAGGTGTTACTTTGTCTCGCTCGATCAGCGAATCGGTCGTGACGCGCGAAGCCTCTGCGCGGCTTTCCATGACAAAATCTCTTGTTAAAAGTGAAATCTGCCGGAAAATGGCTGATGTCCAGCTCTTGTGATAACCTGAGAAATTGCTCACGATGGTCCCGGCAGCACACAGCCATCCGTTTAGAAATGATGTGGTGTTTTCTGCCTCTCGATGGTGGCTCGGAGCGCGGCGCACCATGCGCCATTGTGGGGCGTCCTTAAAGCTGTAGTAACAGTCCTTATTCTCTGTGAAGCCCGTAAAATTTTCACCGAAAGCCAGATAAATTTTTCGAATGGTTTCCAGCTGCCTGTCTCTAACAGTTTCTGAAAAAATTCTGATGGAAAAAAAGCCCAAATCATTCCGCCATTTCCTGACAATGAAAATCCGACGAGGGGGCTGGACCACTCCTCCCACAAGGCGTGCTCACAGGCGAATGACACAACCGACAGGCGTGGAAAAACTCACACATGCACACGAAGGTTCAAGCTTGGCTGACGTATAAACATATGAATCAAATCCATATAGTTGAAAAAAATAAAAAGGTACAATACTTTTCTCACAGACCTCGTATAATACCAGAATTTAAAAAGTCTCTGTTTTTACAAAAACTGTCATCACAGGTCCATGTAGTTTGTAAAAGACAAAGTGTTGTATGGCTGGGGGGGCCTGGCTGCCTTTTGTTTCTGTCTTCTGTGCTGTCTTTTGTTTTTCCTTCCAGGTGGTACGCGTTTAGGACTGAGTGGCTGTGTGGCTGAGTTTTCAGGACGTCACCCTGATCACCTGAGGCTGATCAAGTGCAGCTCGTCAGGACTCACAGCTGTGGTGCATCTACACGGATTGGAGCATGGTGGCATTTAAGTCTGGAGTACACAGTGTGTATTTGCCAGAGACTCGACCTTGTGACCAGACGGGTGAGATCGTCGTCTCGACAGCCATCTCATCATCAGTGGATGCAGAGAACGTCCAGGTTTGATGCATGGTCTGTGAAAGAGGAGGGGGTGAGGTCTCACGCTCGTCAGCACACTTCCTGAGGTACGTTAGGTTTTGTGACTAACATTTGTACAGTCAATAAATGTGGTGTTCCTCACACCTTATTGTATTGAGCTGTTATGTTAGTCGTTTATTCAGCTTCCACTGCAGTTGAGTTTGTGAACAGGGTGTTCCATGCCTGCAGGGTTGGAAGCTGATAAGTAATTAAGCCAGGAAGTGTTTGCTGTTTGTGTACACCTTTGAGCGGTCTCTCTGTGTGTGGAGTGTGGACTCACATGATGATTTCTTCTTTCACAGACTCGGTTTGTCGCGGCCACCTGGGGGGTGTCGGCGGGGTCCTTGGGTCCGAACAGTTTCTGGCTCCGGACCGTTTGTGCTGCTAGGAGCGCACCGTAATCCACCACGCCAGACCGCGCACTCATTTGTTGTCTTTTTTCACATCACTGTTATGTCATTAAATTTAGTTATCCTTTGTACCGTGCTCTGCTTATTTTATACTGGGTCCTTCAAACGCTGGTCGGTTCTCCGGGCTGCGTCCGACACATAACAAAAAGGGCAGTGGTGCTTATTGTTGACTCTTGAAGTGTCACTAGTGAAGTACCGTTCACAGCACATAGTTTAATCATACACAGGTGCAGAGGCATATATCATATCGCTGCCCTACAGGGACAGAGCTATTACTGCTCACTGAGGGGATCTGTCATCATCTGTGTGACTTAGCCACATGCTTACTAAGGATTAAATACAGCAGCACCTGGTACTACAGACAACCTTTTCATACTGAATGTGAGAAAGCATTTAAATGCCATTTCTGAAGAGTAGGGAAGACCATTTGAGGGGGATTTGATGTTAGCAGTTTTACACTGTGTGTGTGTGTGTGTGTGTATATATATATATATATATATATATATATATATATATATGTGTGTGTGTGTGTGTGTGTGTGTATGTATGTGTGTATTTTTTTCCCACAATTTGTTGTGTTACAGTCCTTTTCCAAAATGGATAAAATTTAATTTTTCCTCAAAATTCTACACACAATACCCCATAATGACAATGTGAAAATGTTTTTCATGAGAGTTTTTGCACATTTATATAATAAAAAATAATAAGAAATCACATGTAAGTGTTCACAGCCTTTGCCATGAAACTTAAAATTAAGTTCAGGTGCATCCTGTTTCCACTGATCATTCTTGAGATGTTTTTACAGCTTGATTGGAGTCCACCTGGGGTAAATTCAGTTGATTGGACATGATCTGGAAAGGCACACACCTATCTACAAAAAGGAAATGACGGCTTAGCGCACATGACGTGTCACATTAAAAACACAGAGACCACAGCCAACACAGTTATAGAAATAATTACTACAATAACTACAAACACAATTACATGCCAAAATAACCAAAAAAAAAAAAAAGATCGCATAACACAGAAACAGAGTGACACTTAGGTCTTTGCGCTGAATGGACAAGGGGATGTGGCTGGCTGCCAACAGCAGCAGCTGTTGAGATCTCTGGTCCTGGATGTCACATACCGTGTTTTGAAGGACATGACCTAACAACTGTCCACGTGGAAGGACATAAAACATATATCCTTTTTGCGACAGGCTGGAGCGAGTGCACAGCGTGCACATTGACAGGCTGTCCCAGGTGAAACGAACATCAGGAGTGTCGTGCTGCAGGACTATATGATAAGCCAACAGTACGACAAATACACCACTTTCAGCCACATATCACCAAAAATACTCCGTAAAAAAACGTTTTGTCAGTTATTACGGCACTTTTTTTGTCGTAATTAAAACTTCCTTTTCTATACATCGCCTAATTTCTCTCTTTTTAAAAAAATACATTTATCTCCTTGTTGATTGTTCTGTTGTTAGACAGTAATTTTTGAGCAGCAGTAAAGTTTCCATCTGTTATCAGAGCTTTTATAAATTGCAGGTTTGAATCCTGCGAGTGGCATTTATTTTTTATTAGACCAAGGATATTTAACTGCAGTGTTCTGTATTCGTGCCCTTTTATTTATTATTTATATCAACCCAGTGATTTTCATTAATTATACACCAATATCTAATCTGTCAGTGTCCGGTGATTGTAGTAATTATTTATATACCCGCTAGACATAATAAGACATAATGAGAGTGCACTGCTTCATTCATGTCATTTCATGACTGTACTGTGTGACCATGGGTCATATACAGAGGCAAAGAGGGATCATACTTGTATTGTCTGCTCGATAAGTGGGATTAAATGTTGGACATTGCGATGTTTTTTATGGTGTGTGGGAAGGTGATGGTCGAGTGGTTAAGACACTGGGCTTGAGACCAGAAGATTCTTGGTTCAAATCCCAGCCTGACTGGAAAATCACTAAGGGCCCTTGGGCAAGGTCTTTAATCCCCTAGTTGCTCCCGGTGTGTAGTGAGCGCCTTGTATGGCAGCACCCTGACATCGGGGTGAATGTGAGGCATTACTTGTGAGGGGCTTTGAGCGTCTGATGCAGATGGAAAAGCGCGATATAAATGCAGTCCATTTTTTTTTTCTCCCAATAGCAGCAGCGTGATGTGGTTCCACACGCTCCAGCTGGTTTTTATTCTTTATCTCCACAGCAGAGGTGCAGTGTGGTTCCACACACTCCAGCTGTTTGCACTATGTTTTGTACACGCTCATATGCGTGCACAAAACCGTTGCAGCAAGATCATTCACACCTGCCAAACTTTGTGTCCCTCCCAACGTCAGCTCGATGTTTTCGGGGTTCACTCATTCGGGCTGTTTCGCCCTGATTCCTACTTATTTTTGTTATGTGTGAAGGGGCCCTTAGTCAGGGAGGTGACCAAGAATCCAATGGTCACTCTGTCATAGCTCCAGCATTCCTCTATGGAGAGAGGAGAACCTTCCAGAAGGACATCCATTTCTGCAGCAATCCACCAATCAGGTCTGTATGGTAGAGTGGCCAGACAGAGGCCGCTCCTTAGTAAAAGGCTCATGGCAGCGCACCTGGAGTTTGCCAAAAGGCACCTGAAGGACTCTCAGACGATGAGAAACAAAATGTTTTGGTCTGATGAGACAAAGATTATACTCCTTGGCGTGAATGCCAGGTGTCATATTTGAAGGAAACCAGGCACCATCCCTACAGTGAAGCATGGTGGTGGCAGCATCATGCTGTGGGGATGTTTTTCAGCAGCAGGAACTGGGAGACTAGTCAAGATTGAGGGAAAGATGAATGAAACAATGTACAGAGACATCCTGGATGAAAAACTGCTCCAAGATGTAATTGCTCCAAAAGACTGTGAAAACTTATGTACGTCATTTTTTTTTTTTTTTTTTTTATGAATTTGCAAAGAATGTAAAAATAACTTTCATGTTGTCATTATGGGGGGTTGTGAGTAGAATTTTGAAGGGAAAAAATGAATTTACTCCATTTTGGAATAAAGCTGTAACATAACAAAATGTGGAAAATGTGGCGCGCTGTGAATACTTTCCAGGTGCACTGTAATCACTTACTGTGTGTAGTAGGGCGATTGAGAAAGGTCCCCAAGTCTCTTTTGATGTCATTATGACATCAAGTGTGGGCCCTGACCTCTTTCTGAGACAATTATATAGTTAAACAATCAAAAAATCAATACAATTAATCAGCTCAAAAAAACTATTGCCAATTAAGTGTTGTATTCATATTACGATTAGGTGGTGTAAATTAGATATTGACTTTAGTCTTTTTTGACTTTCTATTGAATTTTATAATCCTTAATGAATGAGTTTTATTTGCACAAAGCAAAGTACATAAGTACCTCCATTTCTTCTGAAAAGATTAAGAAGTCAGATGCCCACTTCTTGTTTTCTCTTCTCATGATGTCCATTTTTTCCAAGTCCATGTCTCTTGTGAAAACACTCTTGGACTTCACTGTTCTTCAGGGTGCCATCAGATTTAATGATCACACACTGTGTAGCTGTCAGATTAATATGAAAAGTGCCAACACATTAAATTGAAGATAAAGAAAATCCACATTTTGTTTTTAAAATTAGAATATACGAGGTCTATTAGAAAAGTATCCGACCTTATTATTTTTTTCAAAAACCATATGGATTTGAATCACGTGTGATTACATCAGACATGCTTGAACCCTCGTGGGCATGCGAGAGTTTTTTCGCACCTGTCGGTTACGTCATTCGCCTGTGGGCAGTCTTTCAGTGAGGAGTGGCCCACCCTCTTGTCGTTTTTTCATTGTTTAGGAATGGCTCAGAGACTGCTGCTTTGTTTGATAAAGATTTTTTCAAAACCTGTAAGGCACAACTGAGTGGACACCATTCGATAAATTCAGCTGGTTTTCGTTGAAAATTTGAACAGCTGATGAGAGATTTTGGTCTGGTAGTGTCGCTTTAAGGACAGCCCACGGCGCCTGACGGCGATCTGCGCTCTGAGGCAGCGTCATCTCGCTGTTTCAAGTTGAAAACTTCCACATTTCAGGCTCTGTTCACCCAGTAAGTCGTCAGAGAACAGAGAACTTTCAGAAGAAGTCGGCATGAGGAGTTTATGCGGACATTCCACTATTAAAGGTCATTTTGTAATGAAAGAACGTGCGGGCAGAGTCGCATGTCGGCCGCACCCGACCGCGGGGGGTCGCGACAGGAAAAACACCTCCGTTGGAAAACTTAACGGGCAAGTTGGAACATGCCCAAGCTGTTAAACAATTTCTCAGTTACTCACTTGTTGAAAGCCATCAAAAGCCACCTGAATTTTACAAATGGTTTTCAACACTGAGGTGTTTTTCCTGTCGCGGCGCACACAGATTTGCGTCGTCGTCACGGAAACGACTCTGCGACCTGACATTTAAGATTGTGACACTCTGAGAACCAACAGTCTGATTGTCAGCAGGATGTCTGCAGATCTTTGTGACATCATAAGCCAGGTTTTTAAAAAAATGTGGAATCTTCCACTATTAGTGCAGCAGATAAGTGAAACAATTATGCAAATGGTGATAAAAGCATCAAATTCAGCAGAAATACTCCTTAGACACTCCTCTTTTGCAAATTATTGGTTGAGCTCATAGGAATAATAAATGGAATAGTGTTGACAGTGTTGAATGCTTGGTCTCCAAAGTAAAGGTCAAACAAGGTCTACGTCTATTGGATTCTATGACATATGACATATGTTACCCCGTAACGTCATAAGGATGATACATGGTCCAAACTATTCCTTTTTAAAACCGTGTTAACTCAACTATTAATTTGCATCACTTTTTACCAAAATTGGAACGACTTTAACTTTTGAGCCCTTGTACAAAATGAAACTGACCTTTGTCACCATTTTTGCTGTTTTTAATCCCGTACCCCCATAGAATTCAGTGACAGATAGTCCAAAGTATACCTTTTTGGAATCTTTATGATCAGGCAAATAATGTAGAATATTTTTCAATATGATTGGAGCATCTTTTAATTTTGACTCCTGTGTAATTCTTCAATTGACCCCTACCTGACCACCGATTGAAAATTCAAGTGGCCAATCAGTTTTTTTCAAAAGAGGATTGTCTGAGTAGTATTTCTGCCAAATTTGATGCTTTTATCACCATTTGCAGGATTCCCCTCTAAATATTCTCTTATCCGCTGCACTATATAAAATGAAGAGATAAATAGAAAATCTTGAAGTGGATCAGGATCGACACTCCAATGTGGTGTTAGTGAAAGAACACCTAAAACTCAATTCTGTTGGAATTGTTGGGGAAAGTGTAGTGACACAGATCCACTACAGGGGGCGCAAATGAACGGTCAATAGATGAGCCAAAAGGTAACAATTTTAATGTTGTGAATGTGCACAACGATTATACAGACAATCACAGAATCGGATAGCAGTCAGTACACCAAGGTGACGTGTGGGCAGGCTCGAGGATAGAAGACGTCTGTCCCAAGAAGAGCCGGAACCCCATGATCTCCACTGCCACAGAACCCGGAGAATACTGGAGCCGCCAAGTCCCAAATTTCCAGGTGATCACCGTCCCTGACTGTCGGATCTGGTACTGCTGGCGAGGAGCACAAACAGTGAGATGTGGGTGTGTGCACACCCAGTAACAAAAACAGTCAGAAGGTGGAAAGTCACCTCCACCTCTAATCACACACTCGTGCAGCTCCTGTCTAACCACTTATCTGGTTTGGGTGTGAAGCGAAGCCGTTGCTGTTCACACCAAACGCCAATCCACAGATAATGAAACGCCACAGGAATACGGCTGCAAAGAAGTTCAGGTTATTATTCAATGATTTAGGTCAGCAGAGAAAAGTACCTTCACAGGTAGATGATATCTCGGCAGCGAGGTGGAGATGACATCCGGCTTTTATGGAGGGATGAAATGAAGATGGATGACAGCCGTCACTCCCGGTTGTGTCCGTGGTGGCAGCGCCCTCTCGTACCTGAAGCCCGCACTTCAGGCAGGGCGCCCTCTGGTGGTGGGCCAGCAGTACCTCCTCTTCTGGCGGCCCACACAACAGGAATCTGCCAATCGTGTTTTGACATATCTTGAACAGAAACAGACAGAAAGATGATGACATAACCTCCACTTTTATCTGTTGATTAGCAGAGATACGTAAGTATATGATGCTCATAAGGCCTGTTTCTACTAATGCTGATTTAAGTTGCGTTTTTGCAGCAGCATAATGGGAGATAAATGAAAGAAGGGTTTTAGCAGCTGCAGAGATGCTGGCAGAAAGATTGCTGCTGGAGTCATCATCAACCACAGCTGTGAGAATCAACTCAAAGATGAAGTGACTCTGACTGGCGCCTTTGTTCTCAGCTCACAGGATACAGGATGCATGAACACGAACACGTGTTCCAGCTGTACGCAGTGTAACAGGAAGGTGATGGTGTTGAGGATAGAGAGGTCGACTTGTGAGCAGAGGATTTGTGATTCAAATCCACAGTCAGACCAAAAAATCACTCAAGTCCCTTGGGTAAGGTCTTTAATCCCCCAGGCTACTCCCTGTGTGCAGTGGAGCGTTTTGCATGGCAGCACGCTGACATCAGTGTGTGAGTGAAAGTAAGACGGGTGCATTTCAGAATGGAAAAGCTGCTCAGTCAAGTAAATTGTGCAACAACTTTTCCCCTTTAAAAATAGGTGATTTGTTTTCAGTGGTGTCCTGCAAGTTATAAAAAATATGTTTTATTTTTTTTTATCAGGTTTTTATAATTATTTTATCATAGAGTGATCATTGCATCTGCTTTTGTGTTGTCACCTACCAAGCTGCACACCTCAAAAGTGATTTTTGTTTGTTTGTTTGTTTGAGTATGGGATTTGTTAATTAGCATTAACAATGAAATATAAACCTGAATCTCTTTTTTTTTCGGGGCAAATTGGAATGTTTGGGCCTTTTAGAATTTATTCTGTGTTGACCCATCCTTTAAAAAACAAGAGCATGAAGCCCTGGATGATTTTATAGAGGATTGTATGTAATGTAGCAATCTAAAAATAGCAAGCATTAAATTTTGCTTTATTTCTAACATTTTATACATTACTGAACTGTACATTTAAGCAGCATGGTGGCTTCGTGGTTAGCACTGTTGCCTCACAGCAAGAAGGTCATGGGATCAATTCCCACCTGTGGCCTTGCTGTATGGTGTTTGCGTGTTCTCCCCATGTTTGTGTGGGTTCCAGCTTCCTCCCACATCCAAAGACATGCACGGTAGGTGGATTGGAAACTTTAAATTGTCCGTACATGTGCGTAGGCGTGAATGTGTGTTTTTGTCTATATGTGGCCCTGCGACAGACTGGCATCCTGTCCAGGGTGTACCCCGCCTCACACCCTGTGACTGCTGGGATAGGCTCCAGCCCCCCTTAATTGGAGTAAGCGGTTGAAGATGAGTGAGTGAGTGAGTGAATTGTAAATTCATTAAAAGGAAAAGAAGGCACTGAGATTGTGCAGCAACAACAAAAGCATCAATTATATCATATTTAGGGCTGGATGCTGTAAGGGTTTTTTTTTTACTTTAAATGGGAAAGAAATCAACATGTGGGCATCATTCTCATTATTTACTGTATATTATGTAAGAAAAGTTCATCAATTGCGTAAGTGTTTAAAACTAAATGTTTTTACATTTAAAGTGTGTTTTTTTTTTTATTATAGTGCAATGCTGCACTGTAGCAGTGATGTCCTCTGGTGGAGTTGGATTTATTATCCAGTATTAGTTTTATGGATCATCCCTGTTTGCAGCTCTATTCGGTGACCACATGCATTGTGGTTACTGGGTTGCAGTTATTAATCTGTTGTTAACTACAAATGAATGCAGCCCCACAAGTGAAAGGGAGAGAGTGATTTATAGCCCTCCTCAGGGAAAAGAGTGGGCGTTCAGCTTTTAGAGCCTCCATATGTAATCTGGGTGTGACTTATTACTGTGTCACCTGATTTGTTTGATTTTGGATAATGAAATTTTTTGCATCGCTTCAATAAGATGTTTTTATCTGACACAACTTTATTTCCCCCCCCCCCCCCCCCCCCCCAAAAAAAAAAAGATTTAGAAATCACCTGCTAGTGCATATGGTGTTTTGTAAAATAATAAATATTTGGTCACATTTTGTCTCCATAATGATGGAAACTGTTTCCAAAATGCTTTGTTAGACATTTAAATTTTTTGAATTAGGTGTGATTCCATTGTTAAAAAAAATATTGTACAATTCAGTAGGTTTATGTGTGATTGCCAGCTTTTTCCCACATTGTTATTCTGTATTCATGTCTTTTATTCATTTTTGCCACTTTGTTTGCACGGTGCTGATTGGTGGTGTAATATTTCTTTGAATCACACCGCGTCTCACTCTGATAAACCCGACTGAAGGAGCGTGTTGGATCATTATTGATTCTGTTCCTGCACATGGACTCATTCCGCTGCTCGTTCATTCAGCTGACGTATTCGCCAGCCATCCAGTCAGCAGTTCAAGCGTGCATCTTTCCAGGCATTCCGGCAGGCTTCCAGCCGACTGCAGCGTTCTGTCAGCTGGCAGATACTGAAGTGTCTGGGTTGTATTCACTGAGCTGAAAGTGTTGGTAACTACACCTAGAATGGGCAGTTGGACTGAATTTTAAGGCAGATTGGAGAACATCTGCGTTTTCTGTGTCATTGTGTCTTTTTCTTCTGCCATGCAATATCACCAGCATCTTCTCTTTATCACTGTATGGTTTAATTCCTTGATTGCTCTTCACTCTCTTCTCCATTTCACATACCTTTGCTATAGAGGTGTAAACCTCTTCCATCTAAAATGATACAATATGTATCTCGATGCACTGGCTGTAATACGATTCAGGAACAGTACTTTTTATTATGGAATGATTCACTTTGATGCTGTTTGATATGGTGCGATACAATGCAATCCAGTATAATTCTTTAAGTGAAAATGCAAACAAAGTGAAAATGCAAAAAAAAAAAAGAAAAAGTGATGATTCAGTGGAAAATGAACATGTAAATGGTAATGGACTGCATTTATATAGCGCTTTTCCATCTGAATCAGACGCTCAAAGCGCTTTACAATTATGCCTCACATTCACCCCGATGTCAGGGGTGAATGTGTTGTGGTTTATTTATGACCCGGAGCTCAAACGTGTCGAGCCGGTTGTGCAGGTGAGAGAACGCAGCTACTCTGGTTATTTGTTTTCGCAAACACTTACGGACACGACCTCTCCCATTTGCCTCGACTTCTCCACTGGGAACCGAAAAAAATCTAGACTTCTTGCAATTGCTTCTGTGATTACAGCCAAAAACAAAACAGTACACCACTTTTCCATTAGAAGTATCGCTGTTTGTGGGCAGAGACTAATAGCCGGGCTGCCTTGTTTGTGCCGGCTGTCCCCGGCATCAGATGCTTTGAGCATCTGATGCAGATGGAAAAGCGCTATATAAATGCAGTCCATTTAATCCAGATATTTATATTTCTGTTCCATGATAAAAAACAGAATGTGCCAAAAGGGGCATCGGTTACATTCAAATGCTTATTTCATGAAAAACCTTGAAGTTTTTCTGCTGTGCTGCAGCAACTTGCCATTGCCTCTGCTCACCTTTTTGTTCACCACTGGGGGCAGCACCACATATAGTAGCAGAAGAAGCCCAGAAGAAGACGTTAGCTGTTAGCAAAGCTGAAATATAATAGCAAACATTCCTGTTCTGTTCCAGAATGACTGTATTAACAAATTGTGAATCAAGTGTAGAGTTCAATGGGTACATTTATCCACTACTATCAGTCAGGATCTTTTTTACAACATAGTTATCATTCCTGTGACTACTCTCGCTAGAGCGTAGTTCAGGTTGACCTTTGAACTTTTATGAGAGCTTGAAGATTATACTGTCACATGCGCCACAAGCTCAGGCAGTGAATGCTTTCATTTTGTCCGAACAACGATATGCAGTTTCTGTATATTCTGTGTTAGTACGTGCCCACGGCCAACGTGCTTGATGAATTCCTGCGCATAAAGTAGTTCCCAGATAACTGTGATAGATAGAGGGTTTTCATGTGACGTATCGGTCACGTCATTTTGTGTCCTGCGGCCATTCTGGATTACGACGCGGTGGCCGCTGTGTTACGCTACGTGCATTTGGCAAACAATTGCAGAAGCTTCAACTTCGGTGTGAAGAAGCCTCACGGCACCGTGGCACTGAGAGAGATCCGCCGCTACTAGAAATCCACTGCTCCCAGAATTTTATCTTATTTTATTCTGCAATAAAATTATATAAGAATACATAAAAATACTGCCGAGCATAACACAAGAACACTTCCAATACGGACGCTTATTTACATTGTGGTCCTCGAGCACCGAGCTGCTGATCTGCAAGCTGCCCTTCTAGCGCCTGGTGAGAGAAATCGCTTAGGACTTCAAGACCGACCTCCGCTTTCAGAGCTCCGCTGTGATGCTCTGCAGGAGGCCGGCGAGGCTGACCTGGTCAGCAGCTTCCTAGTTCACAATATCGCAGTGTGACACTGTCGGCCAGTTTGTTACATCACCACTAAATTCACTATCTGGTATAAGATACGGATCCACTGAACCAACTGCTACATATCTATCACAATAATTAGCTTTATCTCAAGGGTTTAAAGCATCGTAATAACCGTACATTCTCTCCATTTTTCTATCACACGTCAGCCTCCTTGTAATCCAGAATGGAGACGGCACCTGTCCTGCAGCAAATTGGCCACGTGATTGAAAACCCTCTATTCCTGTGAGATAATGAGTATATCTCGTCTAAATCAATTCTAAAATGTACCAGTAATAAAATTATAAATATAACTGAAGTTTTAAGATTGGTTGTAATAAATATGTAGGAAAGTTAAAGTTTTGGAGCAACTTCACCTATTATTGTTCAAGCACATTGTAAACATTGACACAATGGAGCTTGATGCAGAAGGGTTCAGAAATATACGATTGGAATGTTTTGATTACCATTTACAGTTGGCAATGAAAGACTTGGGTGTTAACTTCGTGTTAAAGTATGAACAAGAAGCTACACTGAAAGAGATCTATCTGGGAAGAGACAGGCAAAAGTTCTAAAATTGCTTGAATGACAAAACTCTGCTGACTGAGATACATTTCTCAGTGGACAGCCAGCTTTAGGTGGCACTTTTTGAAAGAGTAGTAAAAAGAGCAGCATAGCGGTGCCTGTATGTTTTAACCCTTGAATCCTGGTGGTTCTCGATATAGATGTTGGAAGTGTAATACAGCGTTTCTGATGGGATTTGTCCATGAAGCAAATTATATGTTGAGGGAGCTCTCAGCTTTTAGTTACTGTCAGAATTTTTCTTTCCTGTACTCAAAATGTGTATTTTCTGTTGTAAGTTATATTGTCTTTTCACCCACTGAATGACTTGTTGGAATTAACATCCAGCTGTGGAGGCAGTTTCTCATTCATTTTAATTGTAAAGTTGCTGTAATTTAAAGCTGCTGTTAAACTTTTTTTTAACCTTTTCTGTTGGGAAAGTGAATGCACAGACCCACGTTAGGGGGCGTAAATGAGCGGCCAATAGGAATTCCAATAAATAACAATTTATTATGCAAAAGTGCAAACAGATTATGAATATGCTGAGTCCAATTAATAACAAAATGGTGATACGTGGGCAGGACTGAGGGTAGGAGACGCCTAGCCAGAGAAGAGCCGGAACCCACGAAGTCCCACCGCCAGCCGGAGGCCTGCAATACACCAGAGCCGCCAAGTCCTGGTCCCCCAGGTGGCCACCGCTCGAGGCTGTCGGACCGTTACTGCTGGCAGGAGCATAAACAGATTAGGTGGGTGTGTGTACACCCAGCAAACAGTCAGCAAATCACAGAAATCCTCCTGAAGGAATAAATCTAGATACTCCCAGAGTGCAGAGGAAAACTGGAGAACGTGCAGTGTCAATGGTTATACTCAGCAAGTCAGAAGTGAGGAGTGGAGATGCCAACTCCTCCAAACTTCCCACAAACTCGGCTACAAGCTGCAAGTATAAGTCACAACTGCAAAGACTTCAGTAACAATGAATGTGCGTACGGCACAGAACGGCTGAGTAGGTTTACCTGTGTGGTAAGCTGATAACTCGGCAGAGTTATGGTGTCCTTCCCAGGCTTTTATGGATGGTGGTGATGAATGATGACAATCAGCTGACAGCCAACGAGCGCACCTGGTGACATCAGAGAGGCCAATGGGCCCTCCAAGGGCCAAAAAATGCCAGTGTGCCAGGGCGCCATCTGGTGGTGGGCCAGCAGTACCTCCTCTTCAGCAGCCCACATAACATTTTCATCATGTTTATGTGCTCAGTGGAGAATGAGGTGTTTGCACTTGTGAGTATTGACAAGCTGCTGCCCAGGGCTTATTACTGTGTTAAATAAAATTCCTCTCCATCTAATACTGTCAGCCAGGGCGCGCGTCATTAAATAGCTGGTGTTTATGAGGCGGTATTGCCATCAGGACTCTCATGCAGAACTGTGTTTCAGAGCTGTGTTCTGACAAACTGACTCACAGATCCAATTTGTAATTTGATGTGCAGGTACTGTGGATCTGGTACAGCTGGACTGTCCAGATCCACAGCTGCTTCGGTGGGAGGACACACCTCCTGCCGTCTCAGCGCACAGAACAAAGCCACACTCGTGTGGGACTTAGACAAATTTCTGTGCGAGTACAAAGGTGATTGTCTGCAGTCTGTTGTCATGCCAAGAGTGCAACTGGCCACACATTTTCTAAGTGCCATGCGAGCGGTGTGAGATGTTCGTGTGTGTCACCTGGAATTTGGCCACCACCTGCCGTGAGAGAGTTTGATGGGTTTGCACAGCACACACTTTGTCTTTCAGGCGCTTATTTGCGCAAATAGTTGTAGCAACAGGTGTACGAAGCATTGCAGGCAGGGACGACATTACACGGTTTGCACATGATTCCTGCATAATGCGCACTAAGTGTGCACATCCAAACTTCGCACTATGTGTGAAGGGGCCCTGAGATGTGTACCAACCTCTGCTTTAATCACACACTCCAACCTTATAACAGAAAACAAAACCTCCCTCTGAGTACTGAATGCATTAGGTCTATCTCACTGACCAGCTTTAACAGACGTTAAAGCATGCAATATTCACGTAGGTGTTAATCCAGCTGTCATCGCAACTTCCAGCAATATGTCTTTTCTGGTGGCTCACTGTGTAGATCCATTTCCTTCCCAGAAATCGTTCCATGCATTTTACTTGTGTCTGTTCCAACATTCAAGAATAATGCACTCAGTTTATGCACCCCAAAAGGTAATGGCAAGAACTTGGACTTGCCCCAATTAAATTTGCATTTTGCATTCGACTGTGCACCACAGAACCTCAAGATAAGGCCCTTAATATTTTTGTAATGCAACTGTTGTGCTTGAACTTGAACTCCGTACTTTATTTCTGCTCTCTTACAAATTAGGTACTGAAACAATCAGAGACCTTGACGTGAACCACCTGTCCAGCCAATTGTCCAGTTATTTATGAGCCCCTAAATTTAAGGGTCTATGTATTTTGGCTATTATAGCTACACCTGACACTTTATTTGGATCTAAATACCCTCAAATTAAAACTACAAATCTCTACTTAATCACTTTAACCACTTCTTCATGTGTGGAAAGAATATGTAAGGTAGATGTTCAATGCAACTAGGGTGAGACTAACACACGGGTTGAGTGTGCAGTGTCGGCACAAAGCATTCAGAGGAAGGGGAGGTTGGCACTCAGTGGCGAGTATGCTGTCGCCGAAGACGGCTGAAGTTTACCGAGCGCTAGGTGGCGAAAAAAATACCTCCCAAGTGTAGCGGCTGCACTCTGCATTGTGTTGTTATGACTCCACCCATTCGCTCCCCTCGGGACGCGAACGTACAATCCTCGGCATGGAAGACGGACTCTCTAACCAGAAGCCTAAAATCCAGGACTCTGGCCTTGTGACCAGAGAATCCTTTTGAGCTGTTTGATGGGAGTGAGGTTTACTAACTACATCTGCACAGCGACACCTGCTGGCCTCCGTTACACAAATACCATGTAAAATATACATAATGCAAAATAAAATGCATAAACCAAAATTATGGCAGTAAAATACCTCCTCAGTGTCAATGATGGTAATGATTGTTTGTTTGTGGGTGGGGCTAATTGTTCCTAAGGCTGCTTTGCAGTGAAACTGGCTACTGTCACTTATGTGTGTAAGGTGTTTGTATCAAAATAGTAATAAAATGCCTCCCTCATCACTTTTTTCTGTGAATTGTGTGTGTGTGTGTGTGTGTGTGTGTGTGTGTGTGTGTGTGTGTGTGTGTGTGTGTGTGTGTGTGTGTGTGTGTGTGTGTGTGTGTGTGTGTGTGTGTGTACACACAATGCACATTTTAGGCTCCATAAAAACAAAAGGAAAAAAAGAAAAAAGTGATGAGGGATTTTTTTTTTCTCTTAGAACAAACAATACAGCAAAATTTTCCTTGTGAAATTCCCCTTGTAATATGAATTAACATAAGTTTATGGCACACAGTTCATGTCATTCTTGATGATTCATAGCCTGGTTTGTTTCTTCTCTCCTGAAGCTTATGGCCATCAGCAAGAGAAGATTTTTTAAAATTGAATACAATAAAACAACATGGAAAAACACACATCTTCTTGTAGGGACTATACATTTTCATACAATAAATGTGTTGTCACAATACAGAGAAATATAAAGTAAGAATTCCAAAACAAAAAGAAGAATGAAAATGCAAGCACTACAGAGAAAGCAAAATCTTGTGTATAATTCAAATAAGAAAGAAACGGGACACCGGCTGTTTTGGGCCACAACATGCTCGCCACCAAGTTTGTGCTGATACTGCACACTCAACCCTTGTGTTAGTCTCACCCATGCAACTATGGTATAATATTTGACAAAAGTCCCTCTTCACTGTTATAAGGTAATCATTAGAGCCGACCACACCGGCTGTTTGTGGGCATGCCTGTGTGTTCTATGTGTATTCTTATTAAGTAACTGGATCATGGGTTGTTTTTAAAGTTTGCAGGTGTCAGGTAGTCTGGTGTGAATGAGACAGAGAATTGTTTCAGACAAAGCATCAATGCTGATTGAATTGTCCATTCCTGATAAAGACGTGCAGGGTTTTGTTAGAGGGGAGTGAGACGGAAGGAAGCTGTTGATCTAATTGTATCTCTCAGTGTCTGTTTGCGTCACTGCTGAAGAACCTTAAAGGAACAGATGGAGTATTTAGACGTCTGGCCTACTGGACAAGTTATGCAGTACATGATAAAAACACAAATTTAAAGCAGTCTCTTGTCATTTGGTGTGTTTGTGAAAGCACCTAATGATTGCTTGTCTTTGTTTTTGTTTTTTCGTTCTCCAGTCACAGATGAAGACACGGTGAAAAGATACTACGCCAAATTTGAGGAGATGTTTTTCCAGACCTGTGAGAAGGAGCTCCTGAAAATAAACACATTCTACTCAGGTAAAATATTTATTTTTGGAAGGATTCCATAGCAAATATAGTGAGTTTGCACTGTGAGATATCACAAATCGCATGGAGGAGGAAGCATACGTGCAAGGTTCAAAGTTCTATGCATGCTGGTCAAAATCCTAAATTGTCTCCAGACAAGGTGAATTTGAATTATATGGAATATTAGGGAATAAAATTACAGTGGTGCTGAAGAAAATCTCTTTTTTTTTTTTTTTTTTTTGTAAGTGATTAAAAAAAAATCACTTAAAAATGCTGTCACAGCTGTTTGAGAACTGCCTGTTTCAGTACCCGATGACGCTGGGTCTCTTCTTGGTCCTTTGAAGTCGGCAGTGAGCGGCGGGTTTAGTTGAGCACGACTTCCTGCGTGTATTTCAGGGAGTGAAGGATTATTTGTGTGACATGTAATGAGAGACGGACAGCATGAAATGTTCCAGAGCCAGAATTCACCCTTCATGAACCTCAGCTCAGTGAATGTGGGAAGTCACTAAACACAGATAGTGCCTCCCCTGGAGGCGGTTTGTGACACTACAGGCTGTCAGGGTCAGCCGAGGGCCAAGGTTGACTGATGAGGTTGCTGCAGTGCATAATGATGGCTGAGATGGTGGTTATTAAAGGACTGTAAACAAGCAGGATGTAAATCATTGTAGATCTTGTTAGCAAGTTGTTGATTAACTGAACTACTGAAGAAACTTTGAACTTTGGGGTTTGTTTTGTACTGCATCATTATATACTTCATCTGTCTGCAAATGTCGGAAGTTTGTTTTCATGTTGCTTCTACAGAGGCCATAACATGTTAGCTAGACTTTGCTATACAATAAAATAGTTCAGTTGATCAGAACAGATCGGGGCCTTTAGTTGCACCTATTAGGACTTTATTTTGTAGAACTGACTTCAAAATACATATCATAAATTAGATTTCATTGTAGATTTTATATCTCTGGGACCTCAGCCTTTGAGATGGAGAGACACTTGCAAAGAGCTTACAGAGTTATGAGGTTACTGGACAAAGGTGTTTGGCGATGCTTCTGATATTTTTTTGAAGGAAAATGAAGGTCAAAATCTATAGGTGCTACCTGTCTTACTGTATGGTTTTGTGGGACTTAGACGCTAACCAGTGACCTAAGGTGAAGGCTGGATGTTTTTTGTACTCGATGTCTTCGGATGATCCTTGGCTGCTGCTGGAATGCCTTTGTGTCAAGCGAGTAGTTACTTATGGAGACTAAGATGAGGAGGATTACTTGCATTGTGAGGCAGCGTCAGGTTTGACATTTTTGGCAATGTGGCCTGTTTCTCTGTGCATGATCAAGCACATAGGTGCATGGTTTGAGCGCCCCAGTGAATACTTATGTACATGTGATTTTTTTAGGGCCCTTTCACACATAGTAAGAATAAGTACAAATCAGGGCGAATCACGGCAGAACAGCTCATATGATTGAACCACGAAAACATCGAGCCGACGGGTGGTCGTGTACAAACCCGGTGTTGCGCAAGGAGGAACACAGTGCAAGCAGCTGAGACATGTTGCACCACATCGCGCCACTGGTGTGGAGAACAATAAAATAAAAAACAGCTGTATAATTAGTAAATATCATCGGGTTGATATAAATAATAAATAAAAGGGGAACAATACAGAACCCTGCAGTTAAATAACCCTGGTTAAATAAAAAATAAATGCCACTCATGGGATTCAAACCTGCAATTTACAAAAGCTCTGATTACCAGATGGAAACATTACCACTGCGTTACAATCACTGTCTTATAACAGGAGCATGAAATGGCTAAAATCAACAAGCACATAAAGGTATTTTTAAAAAAAGAAAAAAACGTGCCATCTTACAGTGTATTTCTGCTGATACATGACCGAAAGTGCCGTATTTGTCACACTGTTGGCTTGTCATATAGTCCCACGCCACTCTCGGGACACGTGTGTCCTGTCAGACAGACGTGACATTCAGATCGCCTGCTGCATGTCCACATGAACTGACGGTCCATTTCTCCAGCCCATCGCAAAAGCGATATATGTTTTTATGTATTTCCACGTGAGGACAGCAAGCACACACACGTGCATGTCTGTCAAAACACGGTACGTGTTCTGCAGCTGTGACGTCCAGGACCAGAGATGTCTCAACAGCTGTTGGCAGCCAGCCACACCCCCTGTCCTGTCAGCGCGCAGACCAAAGTAATCTCATCTCATCTGTGATCAGATGAGAGGCACCTCACCTGCAGGGGGGGTGTGCAAACCAAATGCATGTGTTGGGGGTTGTGGGGGGAGCCTACACTCTGGCACGCCACATCTGTACTTGGCAACTTCTTCGTTGGGGCACTTAGACGAATTTCACTGCCAGGACAAAAGTGATTGTCTGCTGACTGTTTTCATGCGAATGGCCACACATTTTCTAAGTGCCATGCGAGCGGTGTTAGATGTCCGTGTTTGTCACCTGGAATTTGGCCGATACCTGCCGCGAGAGAGTTTGGTGGGCTCTCACAGCGCACCCTCTGTCTTTCAGCCGCTGGTATGAGCAAATAGTTGTAGCAACAGGTGTACAAGGCGTTGGAGGCAGCTACAATTTTACACATATTGCATACGATTCCTGCTTCATGCACAATTCATGCGCAATTCGACCACATTCATACTATGTGTGAAGGGGCCCTTAGTTTTGTTTTTTTTTTCATAAATTTGCAAAAAAAAAAAAAATCAACCTTTTTCGTGTTGTCATTAAGAGGTATTCTGAGTAGAATTATGAGAGAAAAAATATGAATTTACTCATTTTGGAATAAGGCTCTAACAACAAATTCAAATTTCAAATTTATTAATTTATATAGCGCCAATTCACGACAAAATCGTCTCAAGGCGCTTCACAACATAAAAAACAATTAAAAATTTAAAACACAATCAAAACAACCATAAAAGAAAGACAGCAGTAAAAGAATACAAGATTAAAAACACATCATAACACTAATGATAAAACAGGGAAAATAAATGAGTCTTTAAACGTGATTTAAAGGTCTCCACAGTGTCCGACTGCCGAATGTGTGCCGGCAGATCGTTCCACAGAGCTGGGGCACGATAGGAAAAAGCTCTGTGACCGGCAGACTTTTTATTCACCCTGGGAACACACAGAAGTCCTGCACCCTGAGAACGCAGGGCCCGAGCTGGTACATAGGGGCTTATCAAGTCAGCCAGATAGGGAGGTGCAAGTCCATGAACAATTTTATAAACTAAAATTAGTACTTTAAAATCCGATCTTGCAGAAACAGGAAGCCAGTGCAGGGACACCAAGATTGGCGTAATGTGGTCAAACTTTCTGCTCCATGTCAAAAGTCTGGCAGCAGCATTCTGAACCAACTGAAGACCCCTGATCCTGGACTGCGGTAAGCCAGAGAATAGAGCATTACAATAGTCCAATCTAGAAGAGACAAACGCATGAATCAAAGTCTCAGCATCAGCCATAGACAGAATAGGACAAATCCTCGCTATATTTCGCAAATGGAAGAAGGCAGTCCTTGTAATGTCTCCAATGTGGAGATCAAAGGACAACGCAGGATCAAAAATTACTCCAAGGTTCCTCACTTTATCCGTATGATGTATAACACACAGACCTAAGCTAAATGCTAGCTGATCAAATTGATGCCGATATCTCGCTGGACCAAAAACCATAACTTCAGTCTTATCAGAATTTAAAAGCAGGAAGTTACTAGACATCCAACTTCTTACTGATGCAAGACAATCTTCCAAGGATTTTATGTGAGTAAGATTACCAGCAGTTATTGGCATATACAATTGAGTGTCATCAGCATAGCAATGAAAGGGAATCCCAAAACGCTGCAATATATTCCCGAGGGGTGCTACATAAAGAGAAAAAAAGCAAGGGGCCCAAAACGGATCCCTGAGGAACCCCAAACTTCATGTCTCTACGATCGGAGGAGGTTCCATTACACAATACACAGTAGGAACGACTGGACAGGCACGGCGTCAACCATGCAAGAGCAGTTCCAGTAATCCCAAAGTGATTCTCCAGCCTACTGAGTAGAATATGGTAATCCACAGTGTCAAATGCAGCACTAAGATCCAGCAGCACCAGGACCGTAGTGATATCCGAGTCCATTGCTCGCAAAAGGTCATTCACTACTTTAGTAAGTGCTGTCTCTGTGGAGTGAAATTTTCTAAAAGCAGACTGCAGTGGCTCAAAAAGATTATTCTCAGTGAGGTAGTCCACGAGCTGTCGCGAGACCACTTTTTCCAGGATTTTAGAACAAAATGACAGATTTGATATCGGTCTATAATTCTTCAATACACTAGGGTCGAGATTAGATTTTTTAAGTAATGGTTTGATCACTGCAGACTTAAAACACTTAGGAACAGATCCAGAAGTTAATGAGAGATTTATAATTTCCAGCACAGTTGGTCCAAGAATGGGCCACAGGTCCTTAAACAGTTTTGTTGGTATAGGATCAATTAAACAGGTTGTGCTTTTAGTAGACGTCACGAGCTTCGTCAGTGCACCTAGCGAGATACCATCAAAATCTTTAAATCTGGATACCACCTCAGTGGGCGCATCCACCTCCACAGTAGTATGCAGTGGTTGGGCCAAAGCCTGCTGAGATATACTCAACCTAATATCCTCAATTTTCTTCTCGAAGTAATCCAAGAAGTCCTGTGCTGAGAAAGGAGAGTGAATAACAGGTGGCTGTCCATGAATAAGAAGTGCTACAGTTTCAAACAAAAACTTGGAATTATGCTTATTTTTATTAATCAAATCAGAATAATAGGCACGCTTTGTAGCCAGTAGTGCCTGCTTATAATCCAAGACAGCATCTCGCCATGCAAGATGGAACACCTCTAACTTAGAACTACGCCATTTCCGTTCAAAACCTCGAGCCTTCTGCCTACGGTCACGCAGGTAACCATTAAACCAAGGTGAGTATGCCTTGGGAAGGCGTGTCCTCAAGAGAGGAGGCGCAACCTTGTCCAGTGTGGCCTTCAGCGCTGAGTTCAAGCCATCCGCAAGACTATCTACTGATTGAATATTCTCTAACCCCGAGGCCAAAATTTCAGGCAGTCTGGCTTTGAGTTCTATCATAATTGAAGGAGTAATGCGTCGCCGCAAAGAAAGACAAGGCTTTCGATCCACTAGGCGCGGCAACATAAATGCACACCTAACAAATGAGTGGTCAGAGATCACTGAGGCAAGAGGCAAAATGTCAATGTTTGTGACAGCAAGGCCACGTGTGAGTACCAAATCAAGGGTATTTCCACTAGTATGTGTTGAATCCTGAATACATTGCTGGAATCCCAGCGCATCCACAAGTTCCATAAATGACTTGCAAAGGGGATCAGAGGGCTTATTTGTGTGAATATTAAAATCACCAATAATCAAAATGTTGTCCACACTAGCTGACAGGCTAATGATGAAAGCACCAAATTCATCTAAAAATTCAGAATATGGGCCAGGAGGCCTATAAACAGTGACAACATGGCATGACTGATTTCCATACTTCTGACCCTGACAATATGTAGCATCATGGGCAGAGTGGAGAGTCAGATGCTCAAACGAATTATATTTATGCCCCCCGACAGTCAAGAAGGTAAACTTGGATTTATAGATAAAAGCAACACCCCCGCCTTGCTTCGCACGAGACATGTGACTGAATGTGTACCCTGGTGGGCAGGCCTCATTCAGAGGAAGAACAGCTGTGGGTTTGAGCCAGGTTTCACATAACCCAATCATGTCCAAATGATGATCCATAATTAGATCGTTAATCAACAGGGATTTTGAGGACAAAGATCTGATGTTAATAAGACCCAAACTGAAGACTTCTGTCGGTTTGACAGACTGACATCTTTGAATAGGCCTGAGTATCTTAAAATCCACTCCACGTTTTCCATCCAGCGCCCGGAGAGCGTCAGGAACCGCTGTCGTCACATCAGGACTACAATTCCCAGAAGCTGCAGGTCTGATGACATGGGCGCCGAGCACCGATGCGCTCAGCTGACCAGATGACCGGCACAGACGACCCAGTTCGATGGAACACAAACTTTCTCCGGGACCCTCTATGGACACAGCAACGTCGGCGGAACAAGCCAAGCTCTCTGATAGCGAGAATGTCCCGAGGGACATTATTGTTGTTCAAGCTTCGTAGCTCAGCTGCAGAGTAGCTTAGCATCACGCCAGCCGAGGGAGTGAAATCAATCAATCAATCAATCAACTTTTTTCTTATATAGCGCCAAATCACAACAAACAGTTGCCCCAAGGCGCTCTATATTGTAAGGCAAGGCCATACAACAATCACGAAAAACCCCAACGGTCAAAACGACCCCCTATGAGCAAGCACTTGGCTACAGTGGGAAGGAAAAACTCCCTTTTAACAGGAAGAAACCTCCAGCAGAACCAGGCTCAGGGAGGGGCAGTCTTCTGCTGAGACTGGTTGGGGCTGAGGGAAAGAACCAGGAAAAAGACATGCTGTGAAGGGGGGCAGAGATCGATCACTAATGATTAAATGCAGAGTGATGCATACGGAGCAAAAAGAGAAAGAAACAGTGCATCATGGGAACCCCCCCACAGTCTACGTCTAAAGCAACATAACCAAGGGATGGTCCAGGGTCACCTGATCCAGCCCTAACTATAAGCCTTAGCGAAAAGGAAAGTTTTAAGCCTAATCTTAAGTGTAGAGAGGGTATCTGTCTCCCTGATCTGAATTGGGAGCTGGTTCCACAGGAGAGGAGCCTGAAAGCTGAAGGCTCTGCCTCCCATTCTACTCTTACAAACCCTAGGAACTACAAGTAAGCCTGCAGTCTGAGAGCGAAGCGCTCTAATGGGGTAATATGGTACTACGAGGTCCCTAAGATAAGATGGGACCTGATTATTCAAAACCTTATAAGTAAGAAGAAGAATTTTAAATTCTATTCTAGAATTAACAGGAAGCCAATGAAGAGAGGCCAACACGGGTGAGATATGCTCTCTCCTGCTAGTCCCTGTCAGTACTCTAGCTGCAGCATTCTGAACCAACTGAAGGCTTTTTAGGGAACTTTTAGGACAACCTGATAATAATGAATTACAATAGTCCAGCCTAGAGGAAATAAATGCATGAATTAATTTTTCAGCATCACTCTGAGACAAGACCTTTCTGATTTTAGAGATATTGCGTAAATGCAAAAAGGCAGTCCTACATATTTGTTTAATATGCGCTTTGAATGACATATCCTGATCCAAAATGACTCCAAGATTTCTCACAGTATTACTAGAGATCAGGGAAATGCCATCCAGAAGATTTGTGGGGCCAAGTACAATAACTTCAGTTTACCTGAGTTTAAAAGCAGGAAATTAGAGGTCATCCATGTCTTTATGTCTGTAAGACAATCCTGCAGTTTAGCTAATTGGTGTGTATCCTCTGGCTTCATGGATAGATAAAGCTGGGTATCATCTGCGTAACAATGAAAATTTAAGCAATACCGTCTAATAATACTGCCTAAGGGAAGCATGTATAAAGTGAATAAAATTGGTCCTAGCACAGAACCTTGTGGAACTCCATAATTAACTTTAGTCTGTGAAGAAGATTCCCCATTTACATGAACAAACTGTAATCTATTAGACAAATATGATTCAAACCACCGCAGCGCAGTGCCTTTAATACCTATGACATGCTCTAATCTCTGTAATAAAATTTTATGGTCAACAGTATCAAAAGCAGCACTGAGGTCCAACAAAACAAGCACAGAGATAAGTCCACTGTCCGAAGCCATAAGAAGATCATTTGTAACCTTCACTAATGCTGTTTCTGTACTATGATGAATTCTAAAACCTGACTGAAACTCTTCAAATAGACCATTCCTCTGCAGGTGATCAGTTAGCTGTTTTACAACTACCCTCTCAAGAATCTTTGAGAGAAAAGGAAGGTTGGAGATTGGCCTATAATTAGCTAAGATAGCTGGGTCAAGTGATGGCTTTTTAAGTAATGGTTTAATTACTGCCACCTTAAAGGCCTGTGGTACATAACCAACTAACAAAGATAGATTGATCATATTTAAGATTGAAGCATTGAATAATGGTAGGACTTCCTTGAGCAGCCTGGCAGGAATGGGGTCTAATAAACATGTTGATGGTTTGGATGAAGTAACTAATGAAAATAACTCAGACAGAACAATCGGAGAGAAAGAGTCTAACCAAATACCGGCATCACTGAAAGCAGCCAAAGATAACGATACATCTTTGGGAAATGTGGCGTCGTACAGCGCAAAGCAGGCAATAAACAATCAAAGATAACTAAAAATGCACACTGAAGGACCAAAAACCACGTTAAGTACATATCCAAAATAAAAATTACACTCAAGCCACTAAAAACCGAATTATACACGAGAAAACTGGAGAAAATCAGACGAGCGGCGAACACACAACGCCAGCCAAATGTGGATAATGCGAAGCGCTATGAATACTTTCACTGTCAAATCATTTAGCATGTATTTGTTATATGTTATAGAAGTCTCAAACAAGCTCATCAGGCCTAAATGATGTTTACAGAAGAAGAATGTCTGTGAAAACATTCATAGAATTGTGGGCATTTGCAAATGTTTAAATTTAAATCTCAAACATGAAAATGAAAAAGGTAGATTAAGAACTGTTTTGCACTATATGAGCCCTTTAATCTCTTATTGTTGTAAGGCAATTATAGAACACTGTGTATAAGATCAAATTTGTCTCTAATGATGAAAATATAACATGTTTTTTAGGAATTCTTCAAATCTTTGTTGAATATAGATTTTTATTAATATTGATGAACTGTATTGGTGTAAGATATGGTTTTACCAAAGTCTTCAGGTCACAAACGTACATATATGAAAATATTTTAAAACGATGTATAATAAATTTGAAACTAGAGCAGCGCACTCGGAGCGCAAACCTCCACCAACACTAGTTTCCAATTCCACAAATTTTTACGTTGGAAAAAAAATTCAAGGTTAAAGTCCTGTTAGAAGTCTCATTTCATAAGCAATATTAGATGTGATCAAATGTCAGGAGTATGTATTTAGTTCATGCACTTGAATCAAAGTTTTTTTTCATGGAACATTGATTATCTTTACTACGTAATTTGTCATTCCTTTTTTGGAACTTCATTTCCGAGTCATAAGTGGAAGACTGACAAACGGGCATAAAAGTGGAACCTCCATCCACTTTTGGTGGTGTAGGTAAATCCATGACAGAAAAATGAGAGTGATTGAGGCACGTTTGATTGAGATATAATGCAAAATGTACACCAAATGGACTTTTCAATATTAAATTCAAATGTTCACAAAATCCACAGTCCGGATCAGATCCAGATCAAACTTTGTCAGGCGATAGTGAATGCCAGTCTGCATCTCACTTTCAAATATGAGAGCGATTGGAGCACATTTAGTAAAGTTATAATGTAAAACATACATAAAATGTGGTTTTCAATGTTTAAATGGCCACAAAACCAGATACCATCCTACATAATGTTCTCAAATATGAAAGAAATTAGATCTTTTTGACAGAGTTATGAATTTTAAAAATTCGTTCAATGTTAAAGGATAGGATATTTTCAAGATTTTTCCTGACTTTGACTTCGTTGGCGGAGGTAATGTATTTATTCATTCATGTCATTTCATTCATTGCCTTCTTACATAAGCATTTTTCATTAACAAAAAGAAACAAAAGGAAGATAAATCTTGTATTCTCTGCTTCTGGTAATAAAACTTAAAATAAAAAAAGAAATCTATTTGTTTTCTCAATTCCAATATGAATGCGGTCTCCTCATCAAGTCATCAAGCATCAAATAAACATCATTAACAGTAACATGATTGTCTTACATTTCAGCAGTTATATTTATTTTTCTTCTAATTTTCTATATTCTCTTATGATTTTGTCCTTATATATTTTTTAAATTTATAAATATTTGTACAACATTAATTTCTTCATTCAATGCATTCCAAAGCTTAACTCTAGAAACAGAGAGACACTTCTGTTTCACAGTTGTCTGTGCGAACATAGTCTGAAAATTATATTTTCTTCTATGGCAAATCGCCTGTGTAACAAAACTAAATACATTTTCAAGATCATCTGGCAAAATTCTTTGCTTAGCTTTCCACATAAGTGCAGTTTTTAAGTCGACAAGACCCTTAAATTTTAATTGACTAAGTGCAGTAAACAAACTATTGGTATGCACTCGGTGCCCTTTTTGTTGATAATTCTAATGGTTCTTTTTTGTAACAGATACAAGGACTTAGTGGTACTGCTACGTATATGTTACCCCAGACTTCAGTACAATAATTGAAGTATGGGAAAATACATTTGCAATGAGTTACAGTCAAACAAATCTTTTACTTTAAATAAAAGGCCAATACTTTTACTAACTGTTCTTTTTGTATAATCTCTGTGGGCTTTCCAGTTTAATTTTGCATCTACAACAACACCAAGAAACTTAACTTTACTAACTCTTTCAATAATAACTCCATCAATGGTCATTTTCACATCATCACTCATTCCATGACTAAAAATCACATAATTTGTTTTGTTAAGACAACTTATTTTCATTAAACCAGTTTCTCACTTTTATCATTTCTTCTGCTATTCTTTCCAACAAGTTACTTCCTGAGTGATATATATACTACTATCATCAGCAAACAACAAAAAAAATTAACATTTTTGATTATTCACAAATATCATTAATAAACAAAAGACAAAGCAAAGGCCGTAAAATGGACCCTTGCACATATGACTTCTCTACACTCAGAATTTAGCCCCTTAATATGAACATACCATTGACGGTTAGTAATATAACTTTGGGGCCACTGGTGTGCTGTGCCCCTAATCCCATACTTGTATAATTTTGATAACAACTCATGATTTATTGTATGGAATGCTTTGCGTAGATCAATAAACACTATACACAATAAACTGTGAGAGCTGCGACACTGATCTGTCATTGTTAAATTTGTGTTGTCCCTACTTTTGAAGATAGGGATTACTTGAGCAACTTTCATTTGTTCTGGAAAACCACCGGTTTCTATGTAAAGATTACCAATGAAGGTCATTGGTTTAACAATGCAATCAATGGTTCTTTTAATAATTGTGATAATAATGTATTTGTAATTATTATTAACCAGGCGAGACATTCTGTATAGGGAAATATCAAAAAACACGGAGGTCTGATATCTCCTATTATATATAAACATGCAAATGTACAGTATCTGTTGTGTGGGCCGCTGAAGAGGAGGTACTGCTGGCCCACCACCACCAGAGGGCGCCGCCGCCTCACGTGAGCAGCTACGGTGACAGCTGTCACCCATCACCTGAGACAGCTGACGGCAATCATCTGTGGGGTATATCAGCAGGACGGCACCTCCACCTCATTGCCGAGATATCGTTTCTACCTATGAGGTAACGTATCAAAGCTGACGGAGTGTATCCTTTTGGATTAGTGCATAGCTTGTGGATTACTGTTCCAACGAGAGGTGGAGGTAACTTCCCTGCTGTTCGGAGTCTTGGGTGCAAACGCGCCCCCATCTAACTGTTCTTTGTTCCTCGCCAGCAGTACCAGGTCCGACACGCGGAGGCAGTGGCCACCTGGGAGTTCGGGACTTGGCGGCTCCGGTATCTCCGGGGTCCTGTGGCGGAGGAAGCCGTGTGGTTCGGGTCTTACCTTGGAGAGGCGTCTCCTATCTTCGAGCCTG
This sequence comes from Thalassophryne amazonica, assembly GCF_902500255.1. Lineage (NCBI taxonomy): Eukaryota > Metazoa > Chordata > Actinopteri > Batrachoidiformes > Batrachoididae > Thalassophryne > Thalassophryne amazonica. The sequence continues at coordinate 29,529,272 of NC_047112.1, read as the reverse complement.
CCCACACAACACTTTTGTGAATTGACTGTTGTCCATTTCGTGATTGGTTGTATTCGTTGTGCACATTCACAACAGTAAAGCCTTGTTATTTGACTTTCTCCATTGTCCGTTCATTTGCGCCCCCTGTTGTGGGTCCGTGTACTGACACTTTCCCAACAGGATATCTCGGCCAACGTCATGGATCCCGAGGGGCGTCAACCGGCTGTTGAACGGCCAGTGGAAGAACAGGACGCGCAGGCGTCCGCGGGAGGGGTAATCGGTGAGTTGCAGCGGATCCTCACCGCTTTCACGACTCGGTTGGATTTCATGACCGAGCAGAACGTCCTCCTGAACCGCAGGGTGGAGGCTCTCGCCGCGCAGGTGGTAGCGCGCCCTCCGGGCGCCGCTGCGGCTCTCCCTCCCGTAGATCCTGTGCGTAACGTTGACGTTCCACTGGTTGTTCAACGACCTCTCCCTCCTTCCCCGGAAGCATACATAAGCCCTCCTGAGCCGTACGGAGGCTGTGTGGAGACGTGCGCGGATTTTCTGATGCAGTGTTCGCTCGTCTTCGCACAGCATCCCGTTATGTACGCGACCGATGCTAGTAAAGTAGCTTATGTCATAAACCTGCTTCGCAGTGAGGCACGCGCTTGGGCTACAGCACTCTGGGAGCAGAATTCACGGCTCCTTCTGACATACGATGGGTTTGTGAGGGGGCTCAGAACCGTGTTCGATCACCCTAATAGAGGAGAAACCGCTTCAACCGTGCTACTGTCAATGAGACAGGGGCGCCGGAGCGCAGCTGTTTATGCAGTCGACTTCCGCATCGCGGCTGCGAGATCCGGCTGGAATAACGCTGCCCTCCGCGCCGCCTTTGTAAACGGACTGTCTTTGGTTCTCAAGGAGCACCTGGTGGCTAAGGACGAACCGCGGGATTTAGACGGGCTTATCGATCTTGTCATACGGTTGGACAACCGGTTAGAAGAACGTCGGCGGGAACGAGACGAAGGGCATGGCCGGGCACGCGCCGTCCCTCTCCCTTCCGGTTCCGACCGTGCTCCGCCTTCCCCACGCTCCACGGCCCCTGCGCTCCGTGGGGCCACAGCTCCCCCTACTGACGAAGCTATGGACACGAGTAGGGCAACATTTAGGGCACCAGCTGCACAGAGGAGACGGGCCCATGGAGCTTGTTTTGTTTGTGGTGCACTAGAGCACCATGTGAGAGACTGCCCCGAGTGGTTACAACACCAACGCCCGCCCCTAGAGACTGGGCTAGGGGTGGGCCGAGACATTCACGTGGGACACACCCACATTGCTACACGACTCCCAGTCACGATCCTGTATGAGGATTTAACCCTGAAGGCCCCAGCACTGGTGGACACGGGCTCTGAGGGGAATCTGTTGGACTGCAGATGGGCCAGGGAGATAGGGCTCCCTCTGGTGGCGCTTACCTTGCCTGTGCAGGTTCGAGCGCTAGATGGCTCCCTGCTCCCTCCGATCACACATAAGACACCACCTGTAACGCTGGTAGTGTCAGGAAACCACCGGGAGGTGATCGAGTTTTTTGTGACTCAGGCCACTTCCCGTGTGGTTTTAGGCTTTCCCTGGATGTTGAAGCACAATCCCCGGATTGATTGGCCGGCCGGGGTAGTGGTTCAGTGGAGCGAGACCTGCCATCGGGTGTGTCTAGGTTCCTCGGTTCCTCCCGGCTCCCAAGCTAAGGAGGAGGTCAGAGTCCCGCCCAATCTGGGGACGGTGCCGGTGGAGTACCACGACCTTGTCGACGTGTTCAGCAAGGATCTGGTGCTCACACTCCCCCCCCACCGTCCGTACGATTGTGCCATCGATTTGGTTCCAGGCAGTGGGTTCCCGTCCAGTAGACTGTACAACCTCTCACGGCCTGAGCACGAATCAATGGAGACCTACATCCGGGACTCGTTAGCTGCCGGGTTGATCCGAAATTCCACCTCCCCGATGGGCGCAGGTTTCTTTTCATGGGGTAAAAAAGATGGCGGACTTCGTCCATGCATCGATTATAGGGGGCTGAACGAAATCACGGTTCGCAACCGATACCCGTTACCCCTATTGGATTCGGTGTTCACGCCCCTGCATGGAGCCAGATTTTACCAAGCTTGATCTTAGAAACGCGTATCATCTGGTTCGGATCCGGAAGGGAGACGAGTGGAAGACGGCATTCAACACCCCCTTAGGTCACTTTGAGTACCTGGTCATGCCGTTCGGCCTCACAAACGCCCCCCGCGACGTTCCAAGCCTTGGTTAACGACGTATTGCGGGACTTCCTGCAACCGGTTCGTCTTCGTATATCTAGACGATATACTCATCTTTTCTCCGGATCCTGAGACTCATGTCCGGCATGTACGTCAGGTCCTGCAGCGGTTATTGGAGAACCGGCTGTTGTTAAGGGCGAGAAGTGTGAGTTTCACCGCACCTCTTTGTCCTTCCTGGGGTTCATCATCTCCCCCAACTCCGTCGCACCTGATCGGCCAAGGTTGCTGCGGTGAGAGACTGGCCCCAACCCACAAGCCGTAGGAAGCTGCAACAGTTCCTCGGCTTTGCGAATTTCTACAGGAGGTTCATTAAAGGCTACAGTCAGGTTGTTAGCCCCCTGACAGCCCTGACCTCACCAAAAGTCCCCTTCACCTGGTCGGATCGTTGCGAGGCCGCGTTCAAGGAGTTGAAACGGCGCTTCTCGTCTGCACCCGTTCTGGTGCAGCCCGATCCTAGTCGCCAGTTAGTGGTTGAAGTGGACGCCTCGGACTCAGGGATAGGAGCTGTGCTGTCCCAGAGTGGGAAGACCGATAAGGTCCTTCATCCGTGTGCCTATTTTTCCCGCAGGTTGACCCCGGCTGAACGGAACTATGACGTCAGCAACCGAGAACTCCTTGCGGTGAAAGAGGCTCTTGAAGAGTGGAGACACCTGTTGGAGGGAACGTCCGTGCCATTCAGGGTTTTCACTGACCACCGGAACCTGGAGTATATCAGGACCGCCAAGCGGCTGAATCCCAGGCAAGCCCGCTGGTCACTGTTCTTCGGCCGTTTTGACTTCCGCATCACCTACCGGCCCGGGACCAAGAACCAGAAATCGGATGCCTTGTCCCGGGTACACGAAGACGAGGGCAAAGCGGAGTTGTCGGATCCACCGGAACCCATCATCCCGGAGTCCACTATCGTGGCCACCCTCACCTGGGACGTAGAGAGAACCGTCCGGGAGGCCTGGCACGAAGCCCGGACCCCGGGACTGGACCAAAGAACAGACTTTACATCCACCAGAGGCAAGGGCTGCAGTCCTGGACTTC